>NW_015113172.1:229961-258592 GCF_001443285.1 Poecilia latipinna | reverse complement strand
AATTACAGGAGATGAAGTAAAAACTAACCAAGGTCTGCAATGCAGCAGCGCAGCTCCTTGGTCACCAGGATGTTTTTGCTCTTCAGGTCTCGGTGTGCAATGGCCGGTTTGCCCTCGGTGCCAAAGATCTCGGTGTGCAGGTGAACCAGGCCGTTGGCGATCGACGCCGCCATCGCCAGGCCCTCCGACGTCTCCACGGCAACTCGCTGCAGGTAGTCGTACAGCGAGCCGTTTTCATGGTACTGAGTGATGAGCCACAGCTGAGTGCTGGAGTTTCGAGAAGTCATGTCGGACGCCATAAATCCTGGGAGAAACGAGCAAACCGAACGAAAAACTTTGAGCACTTGATTCTTTCAACCGTCTGTTTTGGTTCGGTGGTTCAAGTTTAACTCACCAAGAATGTTCTCATGCCTTAGCAGCACGGTGTTGTAGATCTCCGTCTCCCTGAACCAAGACTTTTCGTCTCTGGAGGAGAAGATTTTCACGGCAACGTTCTCCCCCTGCCACTGACCGCGCCACACCTCTCCATATCGCCCCTTACCTGAAGCACAAAGAGTACTTTTTTTCTATTCAGGAACTATTCTTGGAAAATGGCTGAACGGAAAAAGTGGAAAAGCGGCCAACACTCAATTTATTAGGTACGGTAAACTCAATTTGTCAATAGCCGCATTTCCATCCTGGGGGGTTTTTTATGCGCATTTTGAAGAAACGTGTTAGAAAAGGTTGACGGAAACAGCCAAATTTAAAAAACACAAAATGTTTCCACACTCACTTGAAGTGGTTATTATTTTGACCAAAAATTTTTTGATTATTACAATGTTTTAATTTATATGTAGATATGTGGTGCTTTTTGTCACTGGAGTGAAAAAGTTACATGCATTCATCTGCTTGATGTGTGACGGCACGATATGGATTCTCTGTCTCATTTGCTAAATACTAATTAAACTGAATAATAATAGAAATGCATATATAAATATGTCATTTTTATTTCTAAAAAATGACGAGTAAAATTAAGAGTATGATGGATGTTTTTTTGGTCGCTTCTGTCCAAATTAATGGACAACAAAAGGTACCAGAGGCACAGACGTAGAAACTTTCTACATATCCTGATTGAGTCGCTTCAAACCAGTAGAAGGAAACACGGCTAATTTGAAACACGGCTGTTCAGAGAAGTCCACTTACCAACACACTCCACCAGGCTGATCTGCCTGGCTACAGTTCTCTGGACGAGGAAGGGAAGACCTGAACCACTGCCTGAAGTGCACGAGTGATCCAAAAGATCCTGCAGGAGAAAGGACGAGCAGATGCTCAAACTGAATCCTGTCCTAGTTCACTATTACTTTTTTTTTTCATTAATCTGTACAACTCTTACAGCTAGAGTGCTGTCTCCCACATTGGAGGTGATGAGACCATCTCCCTGCTCGGTGTCAAACTCTTGCAGCCTCTGGAGGCGGCCACGGTGGAGCCTCCTGCAGGCCAGCACCGACACCACAGACAGCAGGACCAGAACCACCACTGGGGCGAGCACGAAGAGAGCCAACGTCTCCACCCGGTACCGAACCGGTTCCCCTTCAGGGGCTGTGGGAAAACAGAGGAAAAAAAAAAAAGAGGAGAGGATGCTTATGAGAACCTCCGTCATCCGGTAAGGCGCTCGTTCAGATTCACGGTCTCGACTCCCTGCTGTCTGACCTGATATAAGAAGCGACATCAGGAAGCTCCTGGTGGTGTTCTCGTTGCACATGTGCTTGGAGCAGCAGTGGACGGCCTGGTGGAAGGACGGCGCCGTGAAGCACTGCAGTCGCTCTTTGAAGCAGCCGTGCTCCAGCAGCACCTCGCCGCCGCTCACTTTAATGGAGGAGAAGCACTGGGTGCCTCGACACTCTGGGGTCTGATGACATTTGGAGCCTTCGCAAAGACACATCAGGTGTCCTTCTGTAAAAGACATCAGGTTTAGTTCCAGCGCACAAAGAAGGGACTCAAATAATCCAAGGGAAAAAACCCTCTGCAGAAATAAATACTTTTATGTTTTAGAACACCTAAGCAGAAGGCCTCACATCTTCACCTGACATTACAGGAAAAGTGTCTTGTAGATATCTTGCAGTTTTCACATTTTGTTTTTCTTCCGCTTAATAATTAGGAGCCACTTTGTGTTGCTCCATCACATAAAATCCCACTAAAATGCATTAAAGTTAGCAGTTGTAACAGGACAAAATATGAAAACCCTTCAGTTTGGCTACATTTGCACACTAATGCATGAAAACCTTCACAGGTTAATGAAGATGTAAAAGAGTACCTGAGTCCTCAGCCGACGCCTGTAGAGCCTGCAGGAGGAGCAGCAGAAGGACGTGGAAACTGCCAAGATCCATGTTTCCCTTCGCTAACAAAACAGATGAAGAGATGCCAGAGATGGAGAGAGGTCAATGAGGACAGACGCAGTGTGCATAATCTCATTTACCGCCCTCTGTTCTCTGACGATCATGAATTCAGACAGAAAGAAAAGGACAGTTTAGAATTTTAGCGAACTTTCAGAGGCTCAGAGAAAACAAAAATCTCTAATTGATTAGACGAAGGGTAACATGAGGTCTGGCAGCCAAAGGCTGAATAGCCTGAGATATGAACGGTCCGTTTAAGCATCAAACGACTAGAATTGTTACAGAAGAAAATCAAAATGCAAGTTTGTCCTCTTTAAAATAAGATGTGAAGCGTCATGTTTTTAGATTTGGATTTAGAAATCGTGGGACAGACAAATGGGATCCAGCAAATTCAGGACAGGTGAGGACTATGCGAGTTACAGACACACACACACACCAAAAATACAATTACATAAACTTAGAAAGCTGTGCTAAAGTTCTGCAATAAGTATCACAGCTATATTTATTTATTATTTTGATCTTGGTACATAAAAAATGAATACCTGCTAAATATGAAACAGACTCTGAATGCTTCCTGCCCAGAATCAGCAAGTTTATTTCAATTTTCATTTTTCTACCTCAACCTGCAATAACTCCTTCACATGTTCTGAGCAAACACTGAACGGTCAGGAAAACCTTTGCTGCCTTTTAAGTGGGGATTTTAGCGAAATCCTAACTAATAGCCTCGAAAGAAACAAACTAAACACTACACGTACATACAGAACTCGTGTCTGATTGAAGACAAAACTAACTGATTCTTTGCGAATCAAATATTCTTTTAGTGAATGTTTTTAGGTACCAACAGGCATAAATAAGTAGAAATGATCAACAAATGTGATGCACATGCTTGATGCTTGATTAACCGTACATGCCTTAATTTCAGGATTCAACCAAGTTAATGGAAACTTAAATATTTTCTTTTTAAATTTTATTTTAGCTGCTCTCAACAAATATATTCTCAAGTAACAACACCCTTTTGCTAATTGAAGGGTCAATTACAAATCGATTAACTAACACGTATTCTAATAATTATGTATTGTACATTCCAGTGCAGCAAGTATGGAAACATTTTGAAATGTTCAACTATTAGAAGTACTAATACATTCGACAGTGGCATAATTTTACGGTGCCCTTCGCTTTAATCGTTTTGGCGCAGAAACTAGTTTAAAATGTTTATAGCTTACTTACTTCCAGTCTGGGCTAAGCCCCCCAGTGTTTACAGAATCTAGCATCGCGCCTGCATCAAATCGCAATACAAAAATGACTAAAATAGAACAGCTTTACCTCAAAGTATCATATTAATGCAGTTGAGCCGCTGATAAAGACGCTGCTCGCTGCACAGACTGGTTTTCAACCAACTTTAACAGATTCTCCGCAGTCAAGAGCAGCACAGAAGACGAAGATTTCCCCTTGGAGGCGAGTAGCTTAAATCCAATGACGAAACCTTCAGAGACGGATAAAGAAACGCCACCAGGATGTTTTTGACGGTAAAACTCAATAAATAGAGGCCTGCTGGTACGCTGGAGCCGTTCACCGACTGATTTATTGTCCGTCCACAGCCGCCTGAGAGGCGCCAGTCGGACAGGCTGTTAGCCCAGCGAGCTAAGCCATCTCTGGAGCACCGGGGACAGGAATGATAAAAAAACAAAAAACAACCACATACCTGGCAGAGGTGCGCCCTCTAACTCATTCTGGGAGCTCAGTGTGTCCACATACGAGGCTCAAATATTCATAGCCACGTTATCCGCAGCGTTGAACGGTCCTAAAGCAGGGCTCCAGCCCACCCACTGGCTGTTTTCGTCTCCAGACGTCACCAAAACATTATCACCGAGAAGCATTGTGGGGCAGCAGAGTCCTCCGAAGACAAGCTGGCACTTCACTCAGTTAAGACTGAATAGATAGCAGTTGATAACATGTTACTTAGCACATTAGAACACCAGCTCAGTTAAAAACCATGTTTGCAATGAGTCATACTGGTCTCGTGGATTCGGATCGTTTTTGTTCGGCTTAACTAAAAAGAGCCGATTTCTTCTCCTCTCCAAAGGCTTAGCATTTGCTACAAACTCCAACATGCACTGACTGTAGATATTTCGTTAAGAAGCGAACATACATGGATTTGCAGTGTTTTGCAAAGCCACATGCGACAAGATAACACACAAGTTCAAGCTGAATTGATTAAATTATGTTCAGAGTTCACCACCTGAACTGCAATCTGGCATCTGAACGCTGACCACTGTGAGAAAATCACTATGATTGAACTTCCTAGTTTGATATGTCATTATGGATCACATCTTTATTGACGTTTTAATTTGTTTTGGATGTATTATGAGCTCTCTGTCTAACTTTACGTCTCTGCTTTTTAATTGACAGAGATAAATAATGTTTTGAACTGAATTGAATTAACGGCATTAACATGTTATATATCCTATTTAGTGAAAAAGGTTAGTCTTATGATCGGAATATTTACTGAATTAAAATAATATGAAACTAGATTCATATTCTGGGGGTTGATAAATGACAATAAACTATTTTAAATACCATACACACCAACTCCTCTAGAAGGAGCCCTGACATTTGTGATAAATGATATGAAAGCATTGCACTGATAATGTGAGAGGTGAGCAATAATTTCAATCTATTCTGTATTTAGAAACAGGTACAGACTTCCATAAATCACTACACTCTTGGTGGATGGTCTGAGCATCAGCTCAATTTCCTTCCTCCTCTGTGAAAGAAAAGTTTAATTCTGTAAAACAAAAACCCTTTGTAATCCGCAATGCTAGATCTCCACTCTCTTACCGCTTCCTTTACATACATTGCTCGATCTTCCTCAACAAACACTGACTCTACCATCCACGCTGAGCAAAAGTCATGCCTGAATACTGAGATCAGAGCTTAGAAGAACCGCATCTTTTCGCGTCTGTCTTCTTCCGCAGATGCTTTGATCACTTCCATTGCTCACTTTGAAGCTTCCAGAACCTCTCCTAACACCAGACCCACCCAGCTGAACAGCCTCACAGCATAACTAATAAGAATAATAGTTGGCTCTCTGTGAAAGCTGCATGCCTGGACAACGTCTGAGGCTCTGTCCTCGAAGACACCCCACACCCGCTGCAATAGGTACTGATTAAAATGTTATGCATATTTTCTCTCCGGAAAGATTAAAGCTATAATTGTACTTGAAATGTGCCACTATTCTCCCCCTTTCCAAACGCATCTTCAGCGTTAGCAGTTATAATTGCATGGTGGCACTTAAAAGCACAAATCTAAATACGTAGAGACAAAACTTAAACTAAGTATATGTAAATATATAAAAATATACTCAAAACATGAAGTTCGGTCTTCAAAGCAGCAGAACATTTTATCAATCCAACAAATTGTATACAATGTAAATTTCAGGTTTAAGTACTCACATTTAAGTCTAAAAGTTTCTGAGGTTAGAAAAACAGCAGCAAACTGGTTTTAGCGTTTCTTCATCCCTAAATCAGATTATTTATGTGTAGTGGAGGAGTGTTGGGTATGATTCACTGTTACAGCTTAAGGCAAAAAGCTGTGACCTGTCCTGTAGTTCCAGCTACATGAACAGTGTTGCATTTTGCCTCATGTGGGTGAGCTTTTACTGACTAATGCGTAAAACGCTGCTTCGCAATGACTAAAACCTCGAGGAGCGATTCCTTGTTGACCACTTTATTGAACAGCGCAGACGAGGCTAAGACAACAGCAAAAGTCACTGGAGTTTGCCAGGATGTAAAGCGCTGCACTTTGAACTAAGATCCAATAGATTCTCTCATTTCCTTCTGAATCGGTAATCACTCATTTTGTGATTCACCAACGTATTTGTGCTGACGCGATGCACCGGGTCAGATTTAGCTGTAATTGTTGCACAACGCTTGCATGACAGGCACACTGTAAGTCAATGAGACAATGGTGAATAATTTATGTAAGAATTTTCGATTCAAGAAAGACACGTTATGTGTATTAGCTGATTAAATTGTTGACGACGTGTAATCAGACCTGGTTTGAATGGGGAGTCTCCAGTTTAGCCTATAAACTACCATAGTCCTTCTGACCCCCTTTATTTCATCAATGCTTGGTTTTCTGGTTTGTTTTTTGTTTTTTACTGTTAATATTTTTACGTTCTTTCATACCTGTATTGAACATAACTTGT
Source organism: Poecilia latipinna (assembly GCF_001443285.1). Lineage (NCBI taxonomy): Eukaryota > Metazoa > Chordata > Actinopteri > Cyprinodontiformes > Poeciliidae > Poecilia > Poecilia latipinna. The sequence goes on along the minus strand of NW_015113172.1, from coordinate 252,013 downwards.
AGAGTTACCGTAAGAACCAATGATAAATTAAATTGGCTATATGCTAATGTGCTTTGATAAAATGATCTATAAAATAATTATATCAAGGTTTCCTGAGCATAGGAGATAAATAGATTAGTTATTCACTGAATGAGGCATTTGTATGTAGAATTAATTTAATACAATTTGAAAGAAGGTTCAAATTTACATTCTGCACATTTTCAATTAATTTAAACAAGACACTTCAGTTCCAATGGTATCAATGACATCAACAGTTATGACATCACTCTATGAAAGGCAGACGTCCAATCATCCAGAGACGTCCCAGGAAAGACACACCTCCATGCAACGAAGGAGGTCCAAGGAATGCCATACACCCATGCAACCAAGGGTCTCCATGCAAAGACCTACACAAACAGGGGATCACAGAAACATGAATGTTAATGCAGTTAGAGGTCCCGATGAACACAGAAGACATCCAAACAGAGGCCATTACGCCAACTCAGACTACACAAACCCAGGTTATGCAAACTCAGGTTATGCAAACTCAGGTTGCCCAAATATAGGTCACTATACAAACTCAGGTTTTGCTAATACTGGTCACTATGGAAATGCAAGGCTTTACACAAATCTAGGAAACCAGAAAGGACACAGGCCTCAACGCAAATAAAATGGGTAACTCCTAAAACAATGGAGAAAACACAATAAACACAAAAAATAACTAAACAAGATCAATTGCAGAATTAAAAACAGCATAACAGGCCTTATCACATTGGTCCTATATCAAAGCAGCAGTAGGTAAATTTTATTAAAAAAAAATTTTACATTTTGATTGTGTGGGCTACGCAGTGGTGCAGTTGGTAACATTGTTGCCTTGCAACAAGACAGCAACAGTGCTTAGAGATATCAATTAGAAAACCAGAGCACCCGGAGAGAACCCACACATGATCAGCGAGAACATGCAAACTCCATGTTCAAGTCTGACGCTAAGTCTTGTCATGTTCTCCCTGATCATGTGTGGGTTCTCTCTCCGGGTGCCCTGGTTTCCTAATTGAGCTCTCTATACTGTCCTTAGGTATGAATATTTTATAAAAGTGTCACAATACAATAGTATTTTACATATAACTCTAACCAACACTAGTCTATTCCCAACTGTAACTAAAACTTAATTGGAACCCCTGACCCAAAACAACGACTCCACTGTAATGTAAGATTTGGTCCCCATAACGCCAATCAGTGTTCAGAAGGTTAGTAAATATATTCAAGAGAGGTATGTAGAACAGCTAAACAAGTACACGCAAACACACACACACACACGCACGCACACACACACACACACATGCACATGCCTACACACAGGTGTTTGGATTCAAGTATTTACAGATGCACTCTATTTTGAATTGTGGTTGCTATTGTATACTTTTCAGTGACGTTATTCAAGCATTCAATCTCTCTCTTTTTTTTTGGCAGTGCAGAATAACTTCACTGAAAGCATGCAGAAGTAACACAAGAGGTATTTAGCAGGAACTGCAATTCAAAATAGAGTGTAACTGTAAATACTTGAATCCAAACACTAATAATAATAATAATAATAATAATAATAATAATAATAATAATAAATAAACAAACAAACTTCTGAATGAAAATAATTAAGCAATTAATTACTAAATTAATTAAGTAATTTGTGACACTGGTTAAGTGTCACAAATTAAGACACTTAATCAGTGTTGCGGGAAAAGTGACGTGACCAGTCACGTAAAGAAAAAAAAAAAGCAATGTGATTCTAATCACGCCAGTGTTGAAGTTCTGCTTTGGAAGTCGACACCCTAAAAGTGCTGCGATGGGTCCAGCAGGTTTACTTGGATGTGTAGAGACACTTTGATGAAGTAGATCAGCGCGCAGTTGTGGTCATAATCACCACTGGATGTTTGAACGGGAACCAGTCCAACCAGAAGATGAACGGCTGGTTATCAGTAAAAAGTGTTTTAGTCCCAATTACATAATCACAGCTCAAGCGCGCTGCTTTCTCGCAAGGCATGTGGCTTCTTCCCCCAGCATCTCTTTCATAAACAGCACAACGTAGTCTACCCGCAGCATCATAAACAACATCATAAAGATGTCACGAAGGCGTCACGAGGTTTTCCTTTTTTTTTCTTTTTCTTTTTAACCCAAAACAGAGTTCATTAGGCCAGTCAGACGTTGCTTTTCTTTCTCCTGTGTCGCCACTAGATGTCACCAAAACGAAGCTGTGACTGAATGAAGCCTCTCAACCCTCGGAGGTGGAACAATCTTTTCATTATTTCGATTTTGATTACATTCACCTTTGTTTGTTTCTTTGTTGAGATGCTTTAAATCTGAACAAGGGATTAGATTAGAGGATTTTTTCCTAGCTGATTAACAACAAGAAAACGCACAGTAGATCCAAAAGACAAGGTCAAATCAAGACAGGAATGATTCAGCAGACAGACACTGAATCAACCTTCGACTAAACTCATCTCAGAACCCAGATTTAATCAGAAATCTGGGGAGAGGGTTCGCTACAGACTTTCCTGCTAAATACTTAAACTAAGGGCTTGATATTTCTAATGTTTTCAGGGTGAGATTACGCTACTACGATAAATTGCTAATTTATTTCAAGGTTTTTACACATCGTCACTGCGAGTAAATGTGGAGGAATATTACTCTCCGTGTTTCTATCGGTAAGCTTTGCCCCTCTTTTGCCAAACTACTGCAGGGGAAGGAGTGAAAAGAGCTGCAGACGTAGAGTTTCACCGTCTCACCGTTGCTTATATAGCAAGTCACCTCAATCCTTACACCTGTCCTCCCCCCCCCCCCCACTGCTTCTAAGATATTTGTTTCAGGAAAGAAAGTTCAGGTGGTTCCTGCTGAATGCCAGATGTATCAAGATAATCTGTGTTATTTTTTTTTCTTCCTTTTTGTTACCTGGCAGAGCTCATAATGTTATGTCACTTAGTCTGATTTGACTTTAACAGAATTCAGAATCGCTGAAACATTTTATCACAGTACCATACTCTATAAACTGTTAGGAGTCTCAGAATAAATACTGTATTTTAAAGTTCACATTCTTCCTGTTCTGTTTGCAACTTTCAGACCCAAATTTGCAGACAGAAATGTGAATAAATGTTTTATCATGGAAAAAAAAAAAAAAAAAACACCACAAATTTCGAATTTCACCTATAAATAGGCCCGATTTTTATTTGATGACATTATGCTGATCCTGGAAATTCTTGAGTAATGCAATACATTCTTTTTTTAAAAAATTAATAAATCCAACATTATTTTGGCTATAGCGAAGAAAGCCTGTTCAAAATTAATAAAGATAGAAGAATGTTTTAGTGTAGTTGGCAAGGGTCACATACAAATAACAATAACGTAACGGCTGTTGCCATGGAGTCCTTGAACCTACAGGAGTGAATCAGTCTTAACGCCTAACATTCAATTAAACAAACTCTGTCGGTGAATTCAGTAAAGGTCCCAACTATTCGTTTTTTTTTAGAGCTGAGGTTTGACTAGTTTTGGACCTAAATACAGCTTGCGTGCAAGAATTTCCAAACTCCCATTTATATTTGAAAGTATTCATGCGGTGAGATCACAGCAGCTCCTGGAATTGGCTGTGATCGCTGACGTAGATGACAGCGATGGTGGTTAAAGAGGGAAGTAAGTGCCCATGCAGGGTGAATGCTGATGTTAGCGAAGATGAAATAAGGTCCAAAAGACACGAAGCAGAGCAACATTTTGTAGGAAAATAGAAAATGAGCCCTGTGAGGAGATGAGAAATCTCAACAACTATGCAGATGTAAATGAGCTGAATGTGTTCATCTGGACTTTACTTCTGATGTTCAGTTTTTAATTAAGACGATTTTGAATGGATAAGAGATGCTTTGTCCTTTTTATGTGAAGTTTCAACTGTTTAATTAGAAAAAAATCTATCTTTACTTAGTAACCCATCTAAGCCAAAGTTATTTCAATTTGTTTTCATTTTAGGATAAATTTAGTTTTTAGCAAGCTATCACAAAGGGAAACTTTTTCCCTTTTCTGTAGCAGAATTCAAATTAAACATAAAAAATAGACAGTTTGACAGGTATAATCCAACAAGTTGATTTCTAAAGGTGTATTGGCAAAATAAAAACTTGGGATATAGTGAATGTTGTGTGTGTGTGTGTGTGTGTATGTGTGTGTGTGTGTGTGTAGGTGTGTGTGTGTGTGTGTGTGTGTGTGTTTGCGTGTGTGTGTGTGTGTGTGTGTGTGTGTGTGTTTGTTGCAGTCAAAACAAGAGGCAGATTACTGTAAAAATATCTTCCAGTGATTCTTCTCCAGGGGAAAAAAAGCAGTCTTGGGTGTTTTTGTTAGGATGCAGTATATTACAACCTTATTCCAGTTAAATGTGCTGTTCACTGGTAAATTATGTGCACCATCACACGCCTTTGATTTTATTGGTTAAATCAGGATCTGGTTGTGTTGCTGCTAATACAATCTCTTCTTCTATATGTCCCTGTTGCTCAAGTTAAATTCATATTTTCCCACTTTACAACAAACTTCATCCATTTAAATCTGAATTTTATGTCATGCAGAGCATGTTTTTTTTTTGTTTTTTTTTACAAGTTCACAAATATTACTTTGTGAAGCCTCCAAATCAATTTCACCTCAATAAAACAGAATATTTAACCTGATTTAATCTGATCTGAGTAGAAATGCAGCGGCTCGCTGAAGGGACCAGACGTTGGTTAGAGAACATTAGAGAACAAGCCGAGGAACATGGCAGACGGATCAGAGAGGAAACGGAGGAGAAGCAACAAGGACTCCCTTTGTGGAAAGAAAGTGGGAACGAGCCAAACATGGTGGGGGGGTGGAGTTGATCCGGTCAAATGAAACCAAACTTGCACTTTATGGCCCAAATGCGAAGTGCTGTGTGAGGCGGAAATCTAAAACACAACACATAACTCCAAACACAGCGTAGTGAAATATGGTGGCAGCAGCATAATCCTGACACAAAGTAACTCTGGAAACCCATTTACTCTTTTGACTGTAAAATGACTCGTTTGCCAGCCAGAAGCAGCCATTTGTGAGAACGTGAAATAAACCGAGTGAGTCTGTGTGTGTTTAAAACAACGCAGGTGCAGGTTGACTGCTCCTGACAGCGGCTGATGACGGACGGGAGTAAGTAGTTAAAGGTTGGAAATAAACAGAGAGCTTTGCATTGTGACAGTGACATGAAATAATGATTTGAGATTTGGCAGCTAATGTTGAAATATGATAGAGATAACCGTTCTTATCGGGAAGCGGTTTGTCACGCAGTTTTAGGATTTCCTCTCTGCATTTTTCCGTTTGTGTTTTTTTTTTTATAAGGCCAAACAAAAGTACCATCCAGATTGTTTTTACTTCAAGACGGTAAAACAATCACCTAGAAGTAGTTTTTCATTAAGTATGATTGAGTACGAATGCTCAGTAAAGTGAGAATATAAAGTGAAGTACTCAAATGCAGAACTCTTACTTGTCAGTTTAGCAAATTTCTGGTGGATCACGCCCTATTTTTTTAGACACCACACTAGAAATGATTCTGCCCTGGTTTTGAGTCAACGAGAACCTTTGAGAATGCTGAAACCGGGCTGCGGGACAGAAAGACGTCATTTTGTTCTTCCAGGCCTGGAAGGGAGAAAACAAACCTCTGTGTTCTTGTGGAGTATTTATAGGCCGTAAATTGTTCCCGAGGGCCAGATGAGCCTTTATGTCCTGAGCCAATGCTGTGGGGAAGCTTTTCTTCAGTAAGGACTGGGAAGTTAAATGGAGCTAAACAGAGAATAAACCTTGAGCAGAACCTGTTGGGAGCTGTAAAATACCCTCCACTTGGGGGGGAGTGGGTGGAGGTTCACCTTCCAGCGAAACAGTCGCCCTAAACACAGAGGTTTAAATCAAAGCAATTCCATGTGGTAGAACGGCCCAGTCAAAGTTCAGATCGAAATCCAATTGACAATGGGCGGGAATGGCTTGAAAACTGCTGTTCAGAGACCAGCTCCACTTATTCCAGCAGGACTCAAGGTATTTTGGAAGCATTTACTGGAGGCCTGCTGCTGCGACTGCTGCAAAAACACCTTCTAAATCTCCATGAAATTTAAATTGCATCTAAGAAAAAAAAAAACTGACCCAGAAGATTCGGTTTTGTATTCCTTCCCAACAGATTTACATAGATTTATATGGGTTTTTATGTGGCTGGATGTTGTTAGATGTGAATAAAAGACAGACAAATGGTTTAATTTTCTGCAGTAGGTGATATGCGTTCCCTTCTCTGGGTCTGCTGGGCATGAACAACGGCAGACGCTGTTTGTTCTTGCTTTCTTGGAGCTGTGTACTCTGGTGAGTCGGAGCAAGACCTATTCGGTATCTATTCTCCACGAACACCGCTCCGGCACAAAGATGCATTGTCCGCTGCTTTTTTTTTTTTCTTTTCTTTTTTTTTCTTTTAATTAAAGACCCCTGCTCGAGTCTCTGTGCCAGGTGACCTGAGCTGCTGCGATGACATGAGCCAACCAGCATGGTGTCTACGGGGCTTAAATCTCTGTGGATAATTGGAGGAAGAAACACTACACCACTATCGAGAGATGGAGGTAAGGATTATCTGATGAGGACTTAGACTTAAGAGTCAAGGATGGAGGAATAATATGATGTTTTCTTCTCTCTACATCCAATCTCCCTATGACATTCCCCTGCTTTATACCCCCTCTCTCTGTGGCGAGGTTACGCGAGAGGGAGGAGGCTGAATTATTTTTTCTAACCAATGAATCCCACCTGGTCCTCATCTCTGCTGAATTACAGAATCATTCTGAAGCCGGTTTCAGACCAGAGTCGACATGGAGAGAAGATTCGCTGCGACCTTCCTGCTTTTGCTACCTCTTCTGAGCGTCGACTGCGTCTCCAATCAGAAAACCACAGGTACGCCAGTCGAAGGCTCTCGGGGAACATTTGTTTCTAGAGAATACAGACATTTTCATGTGATCTTGCTTTGGATGGGGAGAAAAAAATAAAAAATCTTCTCTGATTCAGTCTCCTGGTGTGTGCTATCGGACGCCGAGGAGCAGAAGTGCCTGGATTTAGCCGGCAATGCCACGGCCAGGAATGTGAGGGGATCGCTGATGTGTGTCCGCGGACTGAGCACCAGAGACTGCATGGAGAAAATCAAGGTGCACAAAGACGGAGATGGGATACCTGTGCTTTACGAACCATTTCTAGCTCTGTGCAAAATACGCAGCAACAATTTTGACTGAATTCTTTAAATATCATTTTCGGTTTTCACAGTGTGGTGAAAAATAACACTGCAATACATATGCAATAAGATGTTTTATTTTATTTTTTTTTATAAAAAACAAAATAAATTATAAATCTGATATTATTTTTGCATTTAGTTATTAGTTGTATGTTAGTAGGATACATGAAGGCATCTCTGTTTTCTCAGAACGGCACAGCAGATGCAGCTTCGATGTTTGCAGATGATATCTATGCTGCGGGTCTCTGCCATGGCCTGGCGCTTGCAGCAGGAGAGTCTCATAATGGAGTAGGTAGGTAAGCCACGTGTTGGAGCACTTAGTACAATTAGCTCACTAGGGATTTTTGCCCGATTATATCAACATTTATGTTTTCCAGTAGAAGAAGAACATTTGCCAGAGATGCACTGATCAGGCTTTTTCTGGACGATAACGATTTCGACTTTGGCCAGTTTGATTTATTTTTATAGTAAGGATTTTTTGGAAGTAACAGGCAGATTTGTTGATTGGGGTGGTACTTTAGATCTCAACAGAAACTTCAGAACGTCTTTTTATCCAAGAGCGTGTCTCCAAAAAATATATTAAATTGATATTTAACTAAACCAAGTGCATGCAAGTTGATAACTAATGTGTTTGCAGATTAAAAGTGGTGTGTGATTTTTTTAATTTGATGCATTTAACACATTTTTCAATGCAAAACCAGCTAATTACAATCTTTGCCTCATCGATTGGTTTCTTAACGCGTGTCCGACCGCCTTATTCCAGACGGAATCAGCTACTATGTGGTGGCAATGGCCCGGCGCTCCTCTTCAGACCTGTCCTTGCTGGAGATGCATGAGCGCAGCTCCTGTCACCCCGGCATCCGCACCACTGTGGGCTGGACGGTTCCCATCGGCTACTTGGTGAACACGTCCCAAATCAGCGTAGGAGAGCAGTGCAATTTCCCCAAAGGTGAAGCCGAGCGTGACGGCCGCGCACGGCTGTGTGTGTTGATGTACGCTGATGCGTGGAAGGTATTTGAGAGGTCCGGAGGCAGGAAGTAGGGGGAAGCAGAGAGGTGGGAATGGATGGAGGTGGGATGTGGAAATGTGGGAAAGAGATGAAACACTCAAAAACACTCTGAAAGAACAGAACAGGAAGATTTAGTTACCAAAAAACACTGTGTCCTCATTGTGTATTTTTTCTTGGACTTTAGTTTAAATGTAATCACATAACAATAAACATGCAGCTGCTTTAGTAAGATACTTTAAATGGCAAATACTGATAACTAATTTGACATAAGAAAAACAAAACAAAACAAAATATGCAAAAACATTTGCTAGTGTCTAATTTCAGCTGACTTGTCCTCCGTTTCTCCTGCCAGTGGTGGGGAACTTCTTTGGTTACAGCTGTGTGCCCGGCATTAAGGATCCTCTGCATGATCCCAGAGGCAACAACCCGAAGAACCTCTGCGAGGCTTGCATAGGAGACGAGAACGACAGACACATCTGTGCCAACAATCACAGGGAGAGACATTACGGAGAGGCAGGGGCCCTGAGGTACGACTCCTTCACCAATAGCCCACTAACAACACCTGGAGTCGAGGTATTTGATCGTCTATGTCCGATAGAACCACTGGAATCTGAAAAAATTTGCCTGCTGGGAAAGAAATAGCCTTGCTCAAAAAGGCAAACCACAAATTAGAGGTACTTGTATAAGAAGGACGTTTACCCATAGGCTTTGTACGAACTTTTAACATAAAAGCACTTGTGTTTTATAATATAAGCTATACAATATGGAGAACAAACAAAATCAGTTCTACGCACTTACGTACATTATGAGGCATTTACATTGCACCGCATCCAAATGCTATTTTGGTTCATTAGATGTTTCTTCATAATATCCTGGTATTTCAGGGTTTGTTGGGTTTATTCAGCGAATAGAAACAGGCCTGCATCGTCCCAGATGCTCCTCCCCATACCTTACAGTTAGCATGATGTAGTTTTCTATACACTGAAGCCAAATCCAGCTGGATTCCTTGTAGTCAAAAGTTGTAGGTAAATTATCAGAAGAGTTAAGGGAAATCCACATCTTCATGTTTGTGATGGTAGGACAGAAAAGTCTATTGTTTTAGCGACACGTCTGGACTTGTTGCTTGTTGTAGGTCATAGAGAAAAATACTTATCACCTCCCTTACTATTCCTATTGAATTTGAGAGCCAAATAAAAGTCTGGTTATGTGTTTTTTTTTTCATAGGTTAAGTGGATTTAACTGTTTTTCCCCTCTCAGGTGTGTTGCTGAGAACCTCGGTGATGTTGCATTTGTCAAACACACAACAGTCTTCGACAATTCAGATGGTAAGAGCAAAAACAATTTCTTGAATGTTCCACAATAGACAAGTGGTGATGAAACACTGCTGGTGTTTGCCTGAATCCAACTGGGCTTGTAGTACCCAAACCAGACACAAGATGTCACTGTGGCACAAAGCATTTCTGCTTTTTAAAACTGTGTGCAATCCAGGATAAATGAGAAGATTTCACTGAAATTCAACGAGGCACATCAGTATGTCTCCCTGTGAGATTTATAAAGACAGAAAGATGGATGTAAAACAGGAACTAAAAAAAAAAAGAAGAGAGAAATGATATCATAACAAACAGATGTCCATGCATTTTTCTGTCCAGCAATAGCATCCTAATTCTCAGCTTGGTGCATCTGCTGCTTTGCTTTGGGCAACATCCAAAATTAATGGTGATCATTATCACAGTCATGCTGCACAGACTCTGCTGGTAGACGAGAAGGAGCAGCTTGGCTCTGGCTCCACGAACACTGCAGCTGTTTAACGAAGCTTGCTGCATCATATGCTTTAGAAAGGTCCAGAGTGGCACCAATTAGGGCAGGTCAGGAGAGCACAGAAGGCCTGGGCTGATGTCTAGGGAGAAGTCAGCATCAAGGTGGTCTACCTCTTTTTTACAAAAACATCTGTTTGGATGTGGAAAGGTAAAATTTTTTTAGGATTAAGAAGGCAAATTGGAAATGTTGCACTCAGAACACGGATCTTGATCAGCAAGAAATATAATTGTAAATATGTTCATTTACCAGCATTTCCCGCTTTTTTAAAAAAGAAAACTAAACTCAGTTTTGCTCTCCTTTTGGTCAGGCAAGAATCAGGAATCCTGGGCCTTGGACTTGGAGCTGGACGACCTCAAGCTGCTGTGTCCGGACGGGACAGAGGCGGGTCTGGATGAGTATCTGCGGTGCCACCTGTCAGACATCCCCGCCAACGGCGTCGTGGTGCGCGTGGAGGACAAGTGCCGCGTCTGGAAATACCTGGAGCGTTTACAGGTAGAACACATCAGCTACCAGTGATAGTTTGTGTTACGCCCCCAAAGGCACTCGCCAGCCACTTTATGGGGTGAACCTGTTCAATTGCTTGCAACAGAATTAACGAATAAGCCAAGCTCCATGGCCTCAACTCAAAGCATTTTGAGTCTTATGTGATGTTGAGGACTTGCTGGACTTGAAACTGAGCATCAAAATGGGAAAGAAAATGGTTTCAGATTCATGGAAATGGGTCAGAAGAGAGAAAACATCTCTCGAGGAGCAGCTGTGCGGATGAAAATGCCTTGTTGAGGTCAGGGGAGGCTGGTTTGAGATGCTAATGCAACAATAACTCAAATAGCCAATCATTTCAGCCATCTCTGAATGCACAACATGCTGAAGGTTGAAGCAGACGAGCCACTCTAACAAAACATCCTAATAGGTGCCACTTGTGTAATTTAAGAAGAGAAAAACAAGGCCAAATTTTGACCAGTCTTTAAAAAGTTGGACAATGACAGACTGGTTTGGTCAGATGAATCTGGATTTAACATGCAGGTTAGGTCGCCTCTAGTCTTAACCACAGGAATCCTGGAATCCAATCTGCCTTGTGACAGCAGTTAAGACTGGAAGTGTTTTCTTATCACACTTTGGGGCCCTTGTTACCAACTAAGCATCATTTAAGCTCCACAGTGTTGTTGAGTGTTGTTGCTGACAATGCCCTTCCTTTGTGACCAGAGTATCTATCTTGTGATAGCTTCTTTCTGCAAGATGTCACAAAACTTAAATCATCTCAAACCAGTTTTTAGATAGTTCATTATCACTCCAATTGGCCTCTACAATTTCTGGCCCACAGATCTGTAGCAGCTATCAGGTCTGAAATCTCTGTTAAATCTATGAGATTTAACTAGTTAAACCTCAGCAACACTGAGGTTTAACTAGTAATGTGACCAGTGGGTGTGTATAAATCTCCAGAGTGAATATCATCGCTCTGTGCTGCTCGCTGTGGAGATCCTAGCAGGGAATCCTCTCTCCTCCTTCCTTCCTCGCAAGAGAGTGTGTGTCAGACTGATACGTCCTGCGCCATTCCTCCAGCTGCACATGCCCTCAATCTCACAGCCACACATGTTCCCTGAACACGCCAACGCACATCCATGCATGCCCTCATGCATTAAGTGCTGTCACACGCTGTCTCTCCTGCAGAATGTGTTTGGCAACGCCACCGAGGGCTTCAGCCTGTTCAGCTCGGCGGGCTACGGCCAATCCGATCTGCTGTTCAGCGACGCTACCCACCACCTGCAGAGAGTTCTGGGTAGTTACACCTCTTGGCTGGGCCCCAGTTACACCGCCATACTGCAGGCCTTCGAGTGTGAGGGTAAGAGTGATGATGTCCGCCTATTCGCCAGTGTGCACAATCGGGTTTATGTGGGTTTGCTTATGAGGAGTGGGTGGCTAAGTGGCTGGATAAGTGTTTTCTGCTTTTTATATGTGCGTGTGTGTGTGTGCGTGTGTGTGTATCCACTGCAGCTGCTCTCATTACTGCTCTTTTCCACAAACAGGCTTCTGCTGATGGAAGAGGGGGAAGATACCCAGCGCATCAACTTCCACCCCATCCTGCTGTCTCCAAGCTAGTGTTCTGCCTTCCCGCCCTGCCATCTGTGCCCCTCTGCTTTAACACCATTTTCTTTTTTTTTTTCCTATTGCTCTGCATTTTATATTTGTTTTGTTCCTGAATTTCGCCACCCATCTCTCTCATTTTAGTCATTGTCCTTCACTAACTTGGTGTGTTGTCCAACAAAGCCAAAAACCGGCTAATCAACTTTTAAAAACTCTGTAAAACAAGATGGGGGGGGGGGGGGAGGGGAACAAAATATAACACAATTGGGTAAAAATACATGATAATAATGTAGAATGTAATAGTTATGGTACCCGTGGTAATTACAGATGATTTCTCTTCATTTTTTAAATCAAAAGTTCAAACAGTAACCATTGAGTTTGACCCTCAGAAACCATCTGAACACCTTAAAAACATCCTGCCAAACTGTTTCACTCCTGTGTGTCTGCTGGGGAATTACAGCCTTCTTAGTCCAAAGCTTCAGCACCACCACCCTCCCACCTCCTTCTCACAGGGTCCGCCTCTGGCACTGAACAACTGGGTGCTATTAACGTTGACATTAGGAGTCTCAGTTACTGTATCAGTGTGTGTGTGTGTGTGTGTGTGTGTGTGTGTGTGTGTGTGTGTGTGTGGGATTGAGAGAAGTACGCACTCTTTCCCACAGCCATTATTGCCCTAATTGGCAGTATGGTGTATTTTATATCGCTGGTGTGTGACAGGAAGAAATGTGTGTGTGTGTGTGTGTGTGTTTATGTGTAGAGTTGCTTCTCTCCCATGGCTTGTGTAGCTCGCCGTTTTGGATCAGCGCTTTCTCACGTCTGGCATGGTGGGCCGCACCGTGCCAGCACACTGTGTATTGTAACGCTATGCAATTTGGAGGGAGAACGTTGAGGCTTGCGTCGCCTCTATTGCCCCGTTAGGGATTCTTGACTGAAATAAATTTTTTCATTACTTCGCATCATCAAGATTTCCTCAGTTTTACTCTTCAAAATGTGCCTGCTTGTTTTTCTTTCTTTCTTTTATTTTTTCCTTTCAAAATTATGAAGCCCTTCAAGCTTTTCCACATTCTGACAAAAGGGTGCCCACAAACTTCAATGGGTTTTATTGGGTTCTTAAGAGGAAAACCAATAAAATCACTGCCTATTTATGAAGTGGAAGGAAATTTAAACAAACAAAACAAAACAAAACAAAAAATCTGTAAAGAGTATATTTGTATTCCTGGGATCAATTTGTTGCAGAAGACTCTGCAGTTAAAGCTGGGTATGTTGAGCTTCCTGCCGTTCTTCTTTTCAACTTGGCTGAACCGCAGTCAGACCAGAAGGAAAGCGTCTGTGAACAGCAAGTTTTAGGTTTTGATTCAGCGTCCCAGAGGGTGGCACGAATTCTTCAAACGAGAAAAGTCGTCCATATTTGTTGCACCTTGAAACCAGATTTCCTTTCCTCTTTGGCATGACTAGTTGGTCGGTGGGCAGGGATTGTGCCTCCCGATCAGTTTTTCTGTCACAAAAAAACACTTGTGCAACAGCCAGAATGATCACATTTAGACTTTGACCAGCTTTCCTCTCGCATCTCCATGAAATGACACCGCCACCACCATACCTCACAGGAGAGATGTCATTTTAAGGCGCGGTGTTGGTTTTCCAACATACATTTTGTTTTTACAAGTTGGGCCAAAAACAAAAAGTTGACATAGGTATTTGACAAAACAATCTCATTACAGAATAACTGTATTTATTCTGAAATGTGCTGAGTAAAAGAGACAGAAATTGGTGCCACACATTTTGAATTTGTATTGTATCTGTCATATAAACTTATAATAAGCTAAAGTTTGCCATTGCATTATAATAAAACAAGGAAAAGTTTGAGAGGTATGAGTAATTTGTAGCTGAATGTTAGAGCTGAAGGAGCTGCTTACACGACTGCGCTTTAGGCCGGGTTTGACGCTCAATATTAGTCGGTTAAGATCTTTTTGGTGATCATTTGTAATTCTGGTTACAGAGTAAAGACAGTCAAGTTTGGCAACTGCAGATAAAATCACTTACCACTTTTTATAGCTGCGTGATCTTCTGGATCCTCTTCTGCAAAAGTCGGAACGGTCAATAAATTTCAGCCTTTTAAGTGTCGCCTGCTTTTGTGTCCCACACCGCTTCCGACATAAACTGGGCGAGGTTCTTCCCATCGGACTGGGCTTTTTGAAGTCTCCTTGCGTGAAGCACTCACAGGTGGTCCATTGGCAGGATTTTCAAAGAGCTCTGTTTTCTTTCGACTTGGGTTTTTATCATTGGTGCTTTTTATGCCACTGCTTTAAACAAGGCTTAACGTAAATAAGTCACCTGTGCCTGACTGTGTAGAGCTGCAAACTTCCCCTTTTTTCAACCAATTAAATGATGATGAAGAATAATTCTCCCTTCGTTTTGTGTCAACTATTCCGCGCAATCCCGATTTGCCTGAAAACAAATGATCCTTCTTGTTTATCTCACACACACATGCGCGCACACACTCAAGGTTTCACTGGTAAATCAGGGACAAAACCATTATCATCAGTGATCCCAGCAAAAAAAAACAGACCTCTTTCTAGAGACCCAATACGCCTTCTGGCAGAGCTTCACCTCATTTACAATATTAATCCTATAGAGAAAGCCTCCACATGATGGAGTGGAACCATTTAGCAATGACCAGATACTGTAGATTGAACTGCACTGCAGCAAAATGCTGCAATCACTCTCCTTGGATCTCCTGCTGCTCCCCTTCTTAGCCATAACGCTACGATAAAATCACGAACAGAACAGCCTCGGTGCAGCCCAAGTTCTCAGCTGAGAATAATTAAAGAGTTATAAAAAGTGTAGATTTGCATGCTTTTTTTTATTGCAACAATCTGAGATATTAAAGAGGGTGGTAGCTTTAAACAGCAGGACACACAGCTAGAACAAAACAACAATAATGGAAAAAGAAAAAAACGTTCAGGAAAATCTAAGCAATTCTCAAGCAGTTTTCTGGAATTGCAACACTAAAATAAGATTAGGAAACGCAAAACGGATTTACAAATTATTGACACGCAGCTATAAAAGGAAAACGTTTCCATGGCAGCAATGAAAACATTCGACAGGATACTCGTACACCTGAGTGGTCAGTCCATCTCAGTGCTGCACCTCCATTTAGCTCAAAAGTTGTGAATTTTGAAGAAATCTTAAAACATCCAATATTTTTGCTAATCCTTATCAACTACGCAGGAACGATTGGTCCGATTTAGCGTCGTAGCATCCTCTTTCATACAGCGTCTGGAAATATGTGGTATCCATATAAACCTTTCAAGCATATAATGTGTATAACGTTTAGACATTCCCATTTTATAATACTTTGTTCTCAACAAAACACAAGACCTATGCCAAACATTGTAAAGTCGAATTACTTCCAGAAAACACAGAAAACGACTGCATGTTCTGTCACCACTTACACTAAAACGTATTTTATTTATTCAAAATTGGCTGCACCTCTGACAGGTCAGAGTTAGAAACTCAGTATGCACGGCATACACACGAAATGAAAACCTTGTGTGACTTTGCTTGTGTCTTTATTTACGCTGGCACGAGGGACGCCCCGGACGGGACGCCATTTGACCAGAGGTTGTGGGGCGAAAGCGGCTCAGAAGAGAGAAATGACAGTGATGGAGGGGGCAAAGATAGAGGAATGACAGGTAATCCATCAGGAGGATGACTGTCATTATTCAATTACCACCCATCCTTAGCTCTCTTGATAGCCACACACACATACATCTCTACTCTCACACATTTGCAGTGTGAATTTGCAGTGGGCTGTGTGTGTGTGTGTGTGTGGGGGGGGATCCCCTTACATGAGGTGGGTGAGTGCTCCGTGGGTGGCGAGGTGAAGCAGGATATGGGGCTTGGCTCCAGTTTCTTATTCGCTTTTAGTGCAACAGACCCTTAAATCTCTGGTCCTCCTTCCTACATCTCTCATCTCCATTCCTTCCCTCTTCCCATTGCCTTTCACATCTAACCCATTCACCATGCTTCCTTCATTCCCTTCCTCGTCTCGTTCCACACAGTTCATTCAGGCTCCTTAGCCCCTGAGATGATAAGGGACATAGAGAATGATTAGATACCAGTGACACCAGGCTTATCACTCCACTCCCACACTGCTCTCCAGATCCTTTTGCATTATGAAAACCAAGCAAAGCAAGAAAACACACACACTTCATATTCATATTTTGAGTGAAACTCTGCAACCCTCAGGCGTGTGTTTTAGCCGTCAGCAACATTTTTTTTTCTTGCTTCTGAGTTCAAAGTAAGTAGCTACTCCAGACAGATGCAGGAAGCTCCGATGTTGAAGAGAAATTCCCCAAAGGTGACCAACCTTTTATTTACCTCGTAGAGTCATGATAATTTTTAGGTAGAAGATTTCTTATGATCAAATCTTACAACATACATTTTATGAAGATGGGAAGTGAAATTATTGGACTTATATGTTATTAGTTAGTCTGTCAAATTGTATTTTTTATCTTCAGAAATAACCATTATTTCTGCAAACATCCTTTCTTCCCCACTTCTTATCATCTGTTAGACTCCCATTGCCTCATTCAGTCCATATTGGTCACACTTCCAAATATCCACCAATTAAAGTCGGAGAAAGAGGAACGTTTAAGAGATTTTTTCACTGGCATTTACCTTCCTGGTGTTTCACTCAGTTCGACACTTCTCCCTTCGCAGTAGAGGATGGCTGTTCATAATGTGGGAGATTTCCGGTGAGATTCACGTCGTTGCAATCGAGCTAGCGCATTACATCCGTTACAAACTTTAGCTACTGGAAAAATTAGATCCAATCGTTTAAAACTTCAACAAAGTCCACGTCTTTTTACCAGGCTAATCATCTGTGCTCTCCTCTTT
Organism: Poecilia latipinna; assembly: GCF_001443285.1. Classification (NCBI taxonomy): domain Eukaryota; kingdom Metazoa; phylum Chordata; class Actinopteri; order Cyprinodontiformes; family Poeciliidae; genus Poecilia; species Poecilia latipinna. The sequence goes on along the minus strand of NW_015113172.1, from coordinate 234,947 downwards.
CTTTCTTTCTTTCTCTATGCAAACTTCTTTCTCTGCATTTCTTGCCTTGCCTTTATCCATTGAATGTATTTCCTTCTTTCTTCTCTTGTCCTCATGGTAACCGCGGCCCGCCCACTTTCCTCATCCGTTACTGGGTCCTCTCATCTTTTCGCCATCTTTTTTTATGTTTATCCACTTTTTCCCCCTAACTTTTGCATTCATCTTTTCCTCTCCTCATCTCAAATTCTCTGCTCCTCTTGATCTTTTTCTTTTCATTAACGTTCTCTCAGAGCCGTATGCAGATCCTTTTGAAGTACCCACACAACAAGTACTAGCAAGTAACAGCGACTCGTTTTAGTCGGAATAAAATTATGTTCATACATGTCAAAAGATTAGGATGATTAGGTCTAACATTAGAGTGCAAGCTGCTTGTTACAGTTTTAATTGGATTAAATATTCAAAATTTTAAATGACTCTAGTTGCGTTGCAGGCTATTAGATTTATCTCAGGACAATTAGACGATGAAATTGAATCCAGTATTTTTAGATCTTTTGTTAAATATTTAATCATGTTGAGCCGAAGTATTTGAAGGAAAATAAATTAATAAATGAATAAAAAAAACTGTACTTATTAACTGATTTTCATTTTTTAATGCTTCCCCAAATAATGCTGGACTATTTCACATCTTTTCTGATTACAACAACAAACTTCTATGCATGTTATTTAGAGGTTGTTTTTTGTTTTTTGAGCTAAGAAAAGATTGAGAGTGGAAAAAGTGTGAATTAGAGGAAAATAAAAATAAAAACCTGAAAAGTTTGGTCCACATTTGCATTCAGGGCTCTCTACTCTGATATCCATAAACAGAACTGATGCAACAAATAGCCTTTTATATTGCCTAATTAGGACATAGTCCCATCCTGTTTGTGTTTTAATCTTGTTATTAATGCAACATTAAGGCCTCAGAGAACATTAGTGAACAAACAGCCTACCAAGCACACTCTTTAAAAAAAGTTAAATTGATCCACACTGGCAGTCTCATGCTTTTGTTATGATTTTCTTGTTTTGAAAGTAAAATTGATGCATTTTAGGCAATTCTGAAAAATAAACTCTTTCAGAGGCTACAAAAACCAGGGGTTGTCACTTTTGAATTTTCAACCAGACCTACTATGTAGTCGGTTTAGATCAAAGCCTTGCAAAGACGCTGGAAAAAAAAAAAAAGTCCAAACTTTAACCCGGTTAAAAATCTACGCAAAGACTTTCAAATTACCATACACACACACACACACGCACTCACACACACACTCTCAGTCCCATCTAGCTAAGCTTCTTCAAAGAAGAAAGGGAAATAGGTTGATTCTCCACACCCAGAAATGCGTTGACTCAGAGCTACTGACACGTAAAACTTTTTGTGAGTCGTAAAAAAAAATTGTGAAAACTTTCACAACTCGCTCCTTAATGTTGATTCGGTCACATAAAATCCCAATATAAATACGCTGAAAAGGAAAAGTTGCACAAATGGATGCTGTATCCATTTAGGACACACACACACACACACACACACACACAGTCAGAATAACATTTAACATCTATAGTTTCCCCGAGTTCCCAGTGAGATCCATTAATTCTGTGTCCCTTGTACCTTCAAAGAGTCCTTTTTCCTGCCTCTTACTTCTGTCCACTGCCTACTTTTTCAATTACTCTCCCCTGTGTTCCTTCTACCTGCTCCCTTTTCCATTTGCTTTTCATCTACCTTTCTTTTATTCCTCCCTTGTACTTTTTTCTCTCCCACGTTTATTTTATTTTATTTTTTTTCCTCGGTGCCTCTATCCTCCTGCTCCCTGTCCTGGTTCCCTCTCTCCTGCTCTCTCCTCCGTGGGGCAGCAGCTCTGTAATGTTGTTAGGACATGCTCTCATTAATAACCCACACTCTGAGAGTCTTTGCTAGTGGAGCGTGAATCTCTCATCCGTTTGGGGACGAATAGAGGGTGTTGTGCTGGGTGTGTGTTGGTGAAGGGTGTACGCATGAAAGCCAAAAAAAGAAAAAAGAAAAGAAATCACTGTCAAATGAGAGAAACATGATGTTTTATGGCATTGCTAAAAGAGTGCTGGATCAGTTTAAAGTTTTCCCTATCCAAAAATATGTATATATTTTACGTGTTTGAAAACTGTGCGCCCCTCGGGCCCCGTCTTTTCTGCCGGTCTTTTCTGCGAAAGACCGGCAGAAAAGTTGCATGCAACAGAGAGAGCATCTTGCAATCCTCCAATTACGTTGTAGGATCTGAGAGAGAAGCGCCGCTGCCTCATAAAAGAATCATTTGTGACCGACCATGTCTGAACCTCATTAAGGAACCGGGAGAGATTTGAAGCAGCGTCACGGATAAACATGAGAGCTCAGGTGAAGGCGGCTGTCCGGCAATTAGCGGTGACGGAGGGAAGGGGGGGGGGGGACTTAAGAGAAGTTATTGAAAGTAAGTGTGACTTTAACAAGGTTATGTGCGTGAATGTGTGAGCGAATGTTAGATTTATGCTCGATGTGCCACCTCTGTCTACTCCTGCACACCGTAACAAGTCGACAGGTGTATGGGACGGCATCCCGGACAATGACTAATGCAGTGCTAATGGTTGAACTCACGCACACACACACACACACACACACTTGGAAAGAGAGAGGAGGAATGCATTGTACAGTGAGTGTTGTCTAACCTTAGCAGTGCATTGAGCTTTGAAGCCAAGACAACGAGGAGAAAGCAGAGGATGGAGGGAGGGTGATTAAATAGTCTTGTTAGTCCACAGAGTGGTTCAGAACATTAAGAGCTGGGCCATTCATCAGTATAATGCACACACACTCACTATGTATACGCTCATATTGATTGGGCATGTTCGAAATGTCTCTCTGGTCGGCGAGTCTGGGAATTCTCATCGGACAGCGGCCTGCAAAGACACATTCACTCTGTACCCAAAAATGCCCACACACACACACACACACACACACACACACACACACACACAAACCTTGTACTTCCCCAACTCGCTTTCTCTCAAACAGATTAATTTTCCATCACTTACCCCTTCTGTCACGAGTGTGAGCGCTGGCTCATTAAAACTCTCGAAACTCCCTCCCACACCTCCCCCATCAGTCTCTCCCCTCATAAGTGGACAGAGCTCTGCCGTTCTACGGAGGCGGAGATGGTAAGTGAGAAAATAAATTACTTACACACACATACTTAGAGACGTGGGCAAGATGAGGGGGTGAAGGCAGTTTGACTGTCAGGAGAGGAGAGAAAGAAAAGGGGACAAAATAGGTGGATAGTTAGCAAAGACAAACTAAATGAGGAAGGAGGAGGAAGGATTCGTGCAAATAGGATGAAAAACGAGCAGACAAGGGAGGACAAACGTTAGGAAAATGGAAGGAGGTTTAGGGACGTTAAATAAAAGAGATACAGAAATAGAACCTATGTGGATAAATGCGTAAGATTAATCAATGAAGAAATTAAAGTGTGGAGAGAAAGCAAAATGGCATGTTTACTGAGAGACTTCTTCGGTGGGCGACATAGCTCCCCCAGAGCGCCCCGGTGCAGTTTTCTATTGCTTGTTTGCAGGTCCAGTCGATGGGAGTCAGACTGTAATAAAATCCAGCCATGCATGGATTCATGAAACTGAAACCTGGGACTGTTTACCAAGCAGTCTTTTACTCTGATCTCTAGTTCAAAGCTGAAACACCTAGACTGGTCAAACTCTGTGTTTATTAAATTTTTATTCTATTTTTGAAAGTGCAAAAAAAAAAAAAAAAAAAAGAGAAAGTTTTCATGTTTTTGCCACTATAAAATGAACTGACACAATCATGAAAACGGCAAGGTACAAATAGGAAAACATTGCACTATATTATGCTAAACTGATCCCACATTCTTGATTCTTGAGTTTTACAACTGACTGGTGAAAAAGAAATGATAAAAAAAAAAAAAAGAATCTGAAAACGCTCCCGCAGGGCGAAGTTCACGCCAGAGATCTGGCAGGACAGAAATTTTCTCCTTGGAGCTCCCAGCTATCCTCAAATCCGAAGCCCCTTGTTACCACTGTTTAACTTTAATCTTCAGTCTAACGCTTTTAATTATCACAATGATGCGAGTTGTTACCTCTTCGGTGCTGGGGATATTATGATGAATGCATTCTAAGCAGGCCCAATATTAATATGATCACTGCGTACTTTGGGATAATCCGTCAGCATGCTGCTCATAATAACTCCTGATTGTTGTGAGTTAGTCTCAATGCCACAGCAGCTGGAGGTGCGTTTAAGGACCATTAGTTACGCAGAGAGAGGGAGGGGGCTTGAGCGGGACGAGCACAGGGAGGGAAAGGGGATGGAAACAACAACAAAAAAAGGAATGGCGAGCTACGAAAGGCAAAGAGAGGAAAAATAAGTGGGTGAACCAACAAAGACTGCATTTCACACGTTTGCTTCAGTCTTTGTTGATCATTACCGTAACAGACAACAAATTAGCGTTTGGTCATCTGGGTGTTACGATGCTATAATAACGTCTTCAATCAGTTTTAATGCAACTATTGCGAGCCAAAAACACAACGTTGTCCTTTGAGGCAACCTTTACATCGGACTAAACCACAGCACAACTTTAAAAACGATCCAGAATATCGAGGATCTCTGCGGGGTGTGGAAGGCGCCTGATAGGTCGTGTCCAATCTGTGTGTGTTCCCCAGAGATGAAATTCATTATCTGTGTTAAACATACACACCGCTTTGTGTTATGATTGTTCACTGCAACATTGGCAGCATATTTGGATGTTTACTGCTGCAGGAGAAAAAATCATTACAGATTTTACTTCTTTTGCCAGACTTACTCTCCCCTTTACACTAAAATACTGCTGCAGTTTTAGATTTACTAGGGACAAAGATGTCAGCGTTAACTGGGATTATTGGTCTCAAATTCAGTTTCCATCTTTTTTTTTTTTTTTTTTTTTTTTTTATAAAGATAAATAAAAAAAAAAAAAAAAA
>NW_015113172.1:158951-226810 GCF_001443285.1 Poecilia latipinna | reverse complement strand
ATGCATTTCCTTTTCTCTACTTTTTTTTTTTTTTTTTTTTTTTTTACATAGATAAAATGTAAAAAAAAAAATCAAAAAAAAAAATCCCTGAAAACATTCAAAGTTTAAACTCAAGTCTCCAACTTCTTGGTAAACTTGAAAGTACAGAAAACCCTAAAATTAATAAATCTTCATGTTTTAGGCTTTTAAATGCTGAGTCCAGTCTTCTTGAGGCTTCTCCATATAATTTGCAAAATCATAAAACCACGACTTTACATGGCAAGAATGGAAACAGCTAAATTTGTCATGAATCTCCAGTGATTTATTTAAGACTTTCCTTCAACCGATGACCATTCTGCACGTTTAATAGTCAGCATTTGGAAGCCATGCATAAAATAATGAAACAAGGACACGTCATTTTGAGCTTATTCAGCTATTTTCTATATGTTCTTGGCTTACGTGAGCACCAGAACAGCTAAATTAGCTCCAAAAGCCCTTTATGCTCTGTTGAATTTGCAAGGACTCTTTGTTTTGACTCCCCCGCATCACCTTAATCTCTTAACTTGCAGAATCGTTTGTTTGGAGAGCTGCTTAATAAAGCTGAACTATTTGTGACTCCTGATTACAAGCCCCAGTTCGCTTGTAAATGGGCTGTTGAAGCTAAAGGGAACATTTACTGAAAATGCTTTGAAGAGAACTTTCAAACTGTGCCTTAAAAGTAGGAGCAACTTCTTAAAAGTGCTTGCGCACTCGTATTATCTCTGATGAAACACTACACGAAACAAGAGTGGACTTTGGTTCTTTGTGCGAAGTTCGTCCATTGGTGCCACGCAGAGTAAAGTTGTGTGTGCAAGCACAAGAATGTTGATCGGCAGAAACAAACCCCAAAAGACATCATGCACCCCAAAAAGAGTTTTGTTTTTTTTCTTCGTTCCCCAGCAGGGCAGCGTCCTGCTGTGGAGCACAACGTCAAGCGAGCTCTCAGTGCACTTCCTGCTGCAGCCTGGGAGAGCGTCGCATGCGAGAACCGGAGCATAAAGAACAACAGAGTCGACGCTATCTGACACAACTTGCATTAATATTATATTAAAACACCTTTCCAAAAGACCAGATCAGTGCACACACTCACACCCATCAACATCAGAGAGCGTTGCTCTCCTCATGAATATTACACCGGTCTTGGCGTTAAAAGCTTTTTTTTTTTTTTTTTTCCTCCGGCGTTGCTGGCAAAACGCTCCACAGCTGTCGAAGCAGTGTTGGAAGGTGAGAGGAAGGTGTGTTGGGCTGAACAGAGAGTAACTGTAATTCAAGCGCGAGTTGATATGTGTTTACGATGATGGAGGAATTTCAATTTCTTAGTATCTGGTCATCATTTTAGTGCAGTGAAGAGCAAAATAAGGCGGATTATGATGCATCAAGCAATGAGTAACCAGGAATAAACAAGAAAACTAAAAACTAAGATCTGTTAAAAAAAAACATTTATAAAAGCTTGATCTTATTGATAAGTGTAAATCTTTAATTTTTGCAGGTATTGTGATTACATCTGTGATTGAATATATATTGTCCAGCTCTGTAATATTTTGTGTATTATTACGTCGTAGCTCACAGAATAACAGACAATGCCCTGCAAAACACAAAAAGTGTCTTTTCCTAAAGTGGTTGTGCTCGATATGTTCACAACCTCTGGAGCAGCAAGGAACATTTTTAAAATGATAATACAATGATTCTCAAAGTTACCACAGTTGGTAACTTTTTTCGTGCTTTTTTTTGCTTGTCGGTGCGAAATGATCCTCCGTGCTTTACACAGTGTAAAGAACAAATGTCCGATGAAAAGTTGGTCTCTGATTTTAAATGATTTGAGGTTAAAGGAAAAGATTGAAGATTTAAGATTCCTGCAACTTTTATTCTATTAAAAAATAAAATCCAAAAATAAGCATTTTGAATTATCTTTATACTTTCCCACTTTAAACTGAGACAAATGTGAGAATCTGTGCGTCAACTTAAATCAACCGAAGTCAATATGTTTATGTTCTTTTTGTTAAGAGAATTTTAGCCAGGGAAGATTTTCTTTCTTTCTTTCTTTTTTTATAAAATCAGCCACAATTTACACCTTTGATTTTGAATTATTTACTACTAAGTTGTGACTTGCATTTTAGATCCAGTTTAAACATTTTCTCAGGTGAAAACACTCTCATACCCAAAACATGCAATTACTGTAGAAGAGCCTTTAATTAGCACTCTTCTTCTTGTCTTGCAAAAACATTCAAATATCTTGAGCTTTTCCACATTTTTTTGTCACTACAACAATTTCAGTTTTGGGTGGGAATAGACCAAGACAAAATACTGTACAGTTGTGAAATATAGAAAATGAAGCTTTCATTCTTTTTAGAAGTAAAATCCGAAAAGTGTGGTATGCGTGTTTTATTCACTCCCTCTGTGTCAATTCAGTAAAGAAACACATTTTGTCACAGTGAGTATCAAAATTTGTTCCGCCGTTCTCAGTTTTATATAAGCCTTGAATAAACATATTTCTCTGTTCCTGCCCCGCGCTGCTCTTGTTCCTGTTAAATACTGATTGCTTTCACCTGTGCTTCTGCCCTTATGTAGCCTTTACCCTGCTACTGGAGCTTCCAAACTTCCTGATGTAGTTTTGTCCAGGTTTCCTGCATATATTGTTCAATTCTCTACGATCCTGCGGGTGCTACAATCCCCAGTAGGCTGATATTTGTCAATTCCTCATCAGTTGCATCTTTGATAGATGATAGATGAGGACTTCCAGGTTAACCACCTCTGCTGGAGTCGGACCAAATACGTAGCTGCTGACCACCTTGCACATTTTCAATTTTGTAAATAAAACTTATTTAACCTTTCCTGGGTTCTGGATCTAAAATATATTTTTGTTGCACAAGCAAACACATGGAGCTCTGGTTGTGAATGATTTGTTAATGATGCATAGCTGAATCATTCTTAGTTATACATTTACATAGTAATTACTGTGTAAAAGTTTCAAGGCCACTTTGACAAGAACCATAAAGCATCAGAGCAGAGTTTTTAAATTAAAACGCCTTAGGATCATAGAAAAAAGAACGGCACGTTTTCGACATCTCTCATAATAAAGACCTTCTCTAAAGGTGTGAAAGGTGTGTCATGGTAACTATGTAATTATGAAAACGAGTTTGGCAGCTGAATAAATCTAAGAAGTGATTGACAGAATGATTTTTTCTTTTTCCCATTGCGGCCGCTCTCTTCTTGCTGAATTCTTTGTCAGCATTAATGATCTGATGATGCAGATCTTCCCATGCCGCAGCAATTACTAACTTTTAAATGAAAACTTTATTAAAATGAAATATCGTCGTCCTCGCAGCTCTCTGAAATATTTGTAAAAACATTTGCATCTCCTCTGAAGGCATCTGCTGGTTTCTTCTCCGCTCCAGCCAGTCGTCATCTCTGCTCTTCTGCATGCTCACACACCGCACCGCGCTCTCCCGGCGTCCTTGGACCCGGCGTCCTCTCCGCACCGGCAGCAGAGCATACATTAGGCTCTTCTGGGTTGCCCTTGAACCTCTATAAAGTGCTTTTTTTTAGAGTTTCCCATCCACCAGCGCCGGCTGCTCAATGGAAACATGGACATAAAAGACTTCCAGCTCTTTATTCACCCGAGGGTGTGCTTTAAAGGCACAAAAGAATCTAATTTACGGCTGAATTGACATTCAAAATAATAGTTCATTTGAATTGTAAAATTAAAACACAATAGCACTTTCTCCAGGAGTGTGATTTTTACCTGGCAGTGAAAAAAATAATTTAAAAAAATCCTCTGCTTCCAGTGGATGATGCATTTGGCTTTTCATACATCTTTAAATTCCATTAGCCTCTGTGGTGATGAAATCACATTTCATACCATAATTGCAGTTTTTTTTTTTTTTGTATATCTTAACTATTCTAACATAACATTTTGTGTTGCATATCGTAAACCCAGAGCTGAGTGTACCTTACACAATAGGAAGTGTAATATCCATTGTAGTCCTGTGGAGGGAAGTCCATTTTTTTTATACTTTTAATATATTTTACACTGTCCTCTCAAGTGAAAACACACAACGATTAAAGCTGCAGTGGGTAATGTTTATAAAAAGTTAATTGTTTTACATATTTGTTAAAGCTGTCTCTAGAAATCTTGGCTCACATTTTATTGAACCGTTCGAAATCCTAAATTCATCTTTACAAACTGCGGCCTCTGGGGGCTCCTGTGTATTCGTACAAAACAGAAAAGCAAATGAAACGCTTTAACTCTAACAAACATAAATCCGTGTTATAATTAGAGACATATTTCACCTCACACGAAGCAATCACAATACATCGTATGACAACTTTTCCACTAATCCTCTTCATCAGTTGAACAAACTGCGACATAGAATTAAACGAACGGGGGGCGAGTCGCCCAATGAGGTTGAGACTAATCTTATTTTACAAGGAAACATAAATCCCCTTGGTGCCTGAATGCTCCTGCACTAATTCCCTGCAGTTTTAAAGGTTAAGAACCCCCAATAAATAAGCGGGGCACCACATTAAGTTTCTGATCAAGAGATGGATAGACGAGGCCCTTGAGCGCTGTTGGAATGTGTCATGTTGCATAAATTCCCCGACTAAACTGACAGCGATTACTCCCTAATTAGTCCGCAGAGACAAAGGAGACGTGACGAGGGTGAACCACTTCTGTCAATCGTATCGCAGCGGCGCTGTTGTGATGCTCGGAGTCGAAGCCTACTTGTGTCAAAAAAAAAAAAAAAAGTGACTCATTTGTGTCTTTGTGTCTGCTTTACAAAATACAATTTACTCAGTTTTGCTTAATTGACGGCATTTGGTGTTTGATTTTCGTGATTATAGTGTCGTTTTGGGGTTTTTGTTTAGGTAGGGGAAAGCTGTGCTTGGAGAAAATTATGGTTTAACTTATTGGGAGTATTCTACTTCCTTTATATGTGTTGGTGTAGAGGGTAAAGGGACCATCTGTGTTTCCATGCAGTGGCTTCTAATTAAACATTTAAGTGCTTTTGGGAGTCATGCTTTAATGTATTCTTTTTTTTCCTCTTATCCCTCCTGTTGTTTTCAATATTTGGAACCTGAAGAGATGACAGCAATGAATATAATAACATCTCAACCAAAACATTTTTTTTGTTTTCAGGCTTGGCTGCCCACAAACTAATCAAAATTTAGTGAATGTAATTTATTTTTGTTGGGATTTTATGTGACAGACTGCGACACACAGTCGTGCAAAAAAAAAAAAAAAATAATCACACAGTTTTCAAACTATTAAAATAAAGGAGAAGGAAATTGTTGTAACGTCAGTGACTCAATGTGATCGTAAATCTGCTTATTTGATTGGTTTAACATATATTTCTGTGTTTAAATCAGGTATTTTTTGCAAAGTGTTTTGAGAATATAAAACGGTGCTATTCGAGTAAACTGAATTGAAATAAAAATTAAATCCGAACAGTGTTGTTCGTTGCTGTTATACCCTCAGAATCAATACTTGAAATACTGCAAGTCATTCGGTTTCCATCCCCGCCATCTTTTTTTTTTTTTTTTTTTCTTTTTTTCTTATTTAAACTCAGTCAAATGAAAAGTGTGTGTGACCAGCAATCAACTGGATTTAGGTCTGGACTTTAACTGTTCTCATGTCCAGAACCAGCCTGTGTTTACATCCATACATCTTCCCGTCATCTTGGACCACCTTCTGTAAAAAAACAAAAAAAACAAACACATCCTGATAACATGATGCTGCCACCAACCTATGTCTCTACGGGAACGATGCGTTCAGGGTGATGATCACTGTCGGTTTTCTGCCGCACTTGTAGCTTTATATACACCAAAATAAATACATAAAAATAATTTTTTTATGCCCCCTTTATGGATTTCTTCCAGCGTTGGCTTTCTTCTTGCTTCTCCTCCAAAAAGGCAGAATGAATAATCCAACTGAGCTGCGCATCTTTGCAGCTCCTCCATAGGTAATATGCACCTCTTGGCTGCTTCTCTGACTAATGCTCTCCATTCATCGTCTGTCGATTTAGGTGGATCATCAGAGTATGACTGGGTTACAGTGATAATAAACTCTTTCCACTTATAGATGATGGATTGGACACGAGATGATTAAAGTTGTGGATGTTATTTTATAATCCTCTGATTAAGTTTATCCCTGTTCTGTCAGATGTGTTCGTTGATCAGCATTAATCATTTTGTTCACTAATGTGAGCTTAGACAGATCTTTGAAACAGTCTCACAACAACTATACAGTAAATATATTAAAACAAACACATGCGGATATTTATTAGTTTAGTGAATTTTAAAGGCAGATTTAAAGATGCATCACTGTAAAAGGAGTAAATACAAATTCAAACCATACTTTTCATATATTTAATTTTTATTTAAAAAAAAAGGTTAACTGTAACGTCATAAAAAATTAAAACACATTTTAATTTGTTTATTACGTTAAAAGAAAATAATATTTCTATTGTCCAAGTATTTATTTTCAAATTCCGTTGTAATTCTGAACATTTTACTTTAACACTATTTTTTATTTTTTGTCATGTTGGAAGTGGTTGAAACCGTCATTAGTATTTTAGATCCATCAAAAGCTGTTAATATTTTATCAAGAAAGTTAAACAGCAGCACGAAAGCGTCCCACTGTTAGAAGAGCTTCATCAGATTATATCTAATCATATGGTGGCGCTTTGTGATAAAGCATCAAAATTTGATTTCTTTGTCACTTTTTCCATTTGGCCTCAGCACATTGTTGGACTCCGCTTAATCAAATCAGCCCTTAATTAGTTTTTTTTTTTCTTAACCAATCTCCCAAATGCTTTGAGGAGTATCATAATTCAGATTTCAGCTTTGAAAACAAATATATTTTACTAATTAATTTGATTCTAATTTGCTTTCTCATTCATCTGCTGCGATGGATCTGCCTTCTTGGAGTCAGCCTAGTAAATGAAGGAAACCCAGGCACGCCGAGCCGAGACCCTCAGAATCTCATTAATGCGCTCACTCTCCTACATTTCCTCTGTCTCCCTGGTGGTGCTATCAGAGGAGTGAATCTGTGCGTCTTCCCTGCAGCTCTACATGAGCTCCATCTCCTCACCCCACACTGTCTGGCTAAAAACATGCAACCCACACCGAGGCGTTTCGCTCGCTGCTAGTCACTTAGCTGCGGTCAGACGGAAAATCCATACAAAGACTGGGAATAAAAAAAAAAAAAAAGAAGTGAGAGAATACCTTTAAACGCAGTGTAGCCCATTAGGTTTTGCAGGATGAAATCCACACAGACTCGCTCAGAAGGATGATGATTATTATCTCTCCTCTCATTTTCAGGGTCTGGTATGACCTTCTTTGTCCGTGCAACCTGGTGTGCTGCTGCCGCCGCTGCCAGGTTGAACTAGCCAGAGGGCACCGGGGGTCCGCAGAGGCCCTGTGATGGATGGTCGGCGCTCATTTATGGAAGAAAAAACTCTGCTCTGCAGAGTGTTTGGTTTTCTGCATGCTCCAGTACATGTGTATGTGTGTGTCTGCGAGAACTGACACAGGTAAAAGAGAGCAGGAGGTGAGGTGGGCCTTTGATTCTGAAGCGTGCCACAACCTTGACCTTGCTTCTGGGCAAAAAACAGGCCAAACTTTGTTTATATCTGGAAGAGAAAGCGAGAGAGCAAGAACTCAGCTGACAAGGTTTTAAAGGCCAGAGGATAGTCTAACCTTGGCAGAGAACAGACTGGACACCGGCCAGCCTCATCTTCACCTTAATCCCCACGCCTAATAAATCCTTCACCAGGCCCTGCAGAGACCGCAGCATATTTCACATCATGACCTGATCATTTTTCTGATAAGTTTTCACCATTACACCCCCAAAAGAGCTCGCTGAGAAACATCCCAGTGAAAGTTCAAAAAGGCGCAGCACTTCCTTCTTCTGACTGTGGGTGGCACTATTGAGCCAGTGTAGCTTGAGCGGCTGGATCCAGTCATCAATAGTCAGATGAAGACAGGGAAAAAAAAAAAAAAATCCTCCCCTGCTGAACAAAAGGGCAATTCACTCATAGTGGGTTCTTGATCCAGCTTCCTGCCTCCACCCACCCTGGAGGCTGTGATGGATGTGCTTTCCCGCATAGGTGGTTATGAAATGCTTAACAACGTGACATAACAACGCATAACAATAACAATTTCACTTCACACCATTCCTCAAATACCTCCACCGTTTAGGCTCTTTAGGTAAAGCAAATTAGCAACGAACAGCTACCAAAAAGAGATCGCAATTAACGACATGGAAAATATGAGGATGTAAAAATCAAAGATAGTTTACAGGACAATAAACATAAATAAAAAAAACCGAAGCATTAAAAACCTTTTAAGTGGATGCCTTTTATGAAAGCTTGATCGTTTCCTAAGCAGCTCATACTCGGTTAGATTTGATGGAGAGTGTCGACAGGCTTCACTTTTCAAGTTTGGCCACAAACTCTCATTCGGATTTGTGTCTGGACTTTGACTGAGCCATTCCAACACGTGAGTATGCTTTGATCTAAACCTCTGAATTTCAGCTCTGACAGTATGATTTGGGTTCTCCTGCAATCGTTACGATCTTCTGGATTACTTGGTTGAATATTAAATGGGTTCTGTGTGTTCCTTGTGTTGTTCAGTTGCTTCGAGTTGTGTGTTACGGTTCCACTGACCCTCGTTTCAATCGAGGAACTCCTGCGTTACATTGTAGTTTTTGATTCACTTCTAGCCATTGTTTTTCCTTGGCTCAGACTTTGCTTTGCGGCATCTTCTTCACTTTCATTTAATTAGTCCCAAATGTTTCTTTTACCAGTAATAATGTGTTTTTATACTCCCCAGATTATTCAAGTCATTGTGTTTCAACAGCTTGCTCTTCTCTCTTTAATGTAAATCCTTGGTTTTCTTAATGAAACATTCACAATTTCATCCTGCCTGACACATTGACCTTTTAGTCTCAGATCTTTTGTAGCTCATAGCAGATTGTTTTCCAGGATTCTTCTCTATTTATCTTCGTTTACCTTCCCATCAGGTCTGACAAACTCCTCAATCTAAGCTGAAGAAAAGCATCTCCACACATGATGCCGCTACCTCTGTGCTTCAGCTGAGACTCTTCTTATGGATTTCTGACCACAATGGCTTTTCTGAGTTAAAAAAAATAATTAAAAGTCAGCTTTATTTTAACAGTGCATTGTATCGAGCTGCACCTATTCTATGAAATGTTGCACATTAGTGAATATCAAAGGAACGCGTCGCCTGCTATAATTGTATAGATCCACCCTGGCGAGGAACACGTATGCATTATTAATAGTCACATATTACAGTATTCTGCGGGGGAAACGAACAAAGTTCTCCTGCACAGAAGAAATCAGACATGACAAATTTCTTGTTTGTCAAAGAGGCGAGTTCTCAGCGCTGACTAATAAAAAGCTGCAGAGAGAGCGAGGGAGAGGGAGAGCGGCAAGCTTTCTTTCCAAACAGGCAATTTTCCTTTTGCCTTAACCCTCACCATGACCCTACCTCTAACCTCCACCCTGTCCAATACCACAGACAAAGAGCACATATTTCATGTGTTCAATCATTGTCGCTGACATTATGGCCATTGGCGGGGCTGTCAGCTGTGACTATATACTGGCTAACCCTCAGGTCCCTGCAAACACAGCGACGGCAGCCCCCTCAGCCTCCCACGACGATAGCTGCCTGGGAAATAGAAGTACAGCCTCCCTGTGATCATTCCAGGAGCAATCCTGCCTAACAGCTCTGGGCTTTATGGCTCTGCTGCTTCTGGTGATTCACACTCTGTCATATAGTGCAAGCACAGCTACACCAACGGACAGATTCATGGGCGCACGCCGGCTTGCACATAAACACCTGCTCGCAAACACACATCGGCGAGGCTCACGTAAAGGTAAGCATACAAACCGGGCGGATTCCTGCTTACGCAGGGGAATACATGTCAGTTCTACAGATACAGACTCTGATGCATCAAAGCGTGTTATTATACAACGTGCAGACTACTTTTCATTGCCGGAATAGAAAAGAGTAATGCTTTCTTAACTTGGGTAGCAATAATGTAAGTTTGGGCAAAATCGTTGGGAAACAAGTTTCACCGAGAATAAAAAGCAATGAAGATTAAAACACATGTGAATATGAAAATGTAAATATATCAGGGTTTTTTTTCCTGGAGGCTGAATCTAACAGATGAGACAAGACACCAGCTGACTTTACTGACTATCTGAATTTTAGCCAGCTATATTGGTTCTTTAAACCAATATATTTGGATTAGCCAGTTATTTGTTGAAAGACTGATAATTATTTCCACTGGAATAGAGGTTGGAGATGGTGCACCACTAACGATCTTCTGCTGGTGAGAGTAAAATCTACAGTATTTCTGGTGAGAGTAGCCACACAGAAAAGTAAACCAGTGTAAAAGTCAATGAAACAGTGTTCATTTCAACCAGTATTACCTGTGGTTTTTACACAAATCAGTGACGACGACACCTATGGATTTCCTGTAAAAAATAATGCAAATATGATGATGACGACTTGAAGGTCTGAAGATCACGTTTGCCTGTGATATTCCAATTTGAATGTCAATTTAAAGAAGCAGAGTCCACGTTGGATTTCACACAAAATGTTAAAGGCCGATTTTCCAAACTACTGCCTTGCAGTGAGAAGGTTTTGGGTTTGATTCTGGGCTGCAGCCTGTCGGAGCGTCTACTTGTTCTGCTTTGGTTCACTCCAGGTGCTTCCTCTCACAAGTTGCCCTGTGATGGACTGACAAGCGGTGCAGGGCGTACCCTTCCTCTCGCTCTCTGGGGATATTCACCAGCTACACAAAAAGTTTGGGATGTCTGCATAATAGTAAAGAGTGAGAGCTGTCAAACAGACAGAGGAGAAAAGTGTATCAGAGCAATGTTTTGTCGTGAAGAGCAAATTGTTGGGAGTCCAGTTCACGCAGCTTTTGTCAAAAGGGTCGAACTTGTTTACCAGAGCGGCTGGATCTATAAAAAAAACAAAATTTACTCAAATGGGCTTGTGAAACAGATACATTAACAACATTAGACTTTGTAGTCAGTCGTGTTTCAGTCAGAAGATCAGTGTAAATAACCTGGCACTGATGTGTTGAATGAACCCAGGATGGGGTCAGGCCATGTTTGACCCAGCATCGCTCGTTATAACACTTTAACCCACACAGCAAACGCGTCTACTCGTCTCTGTCGTAGTCTAATCCTCTGATGAAACTGCAGGCACTTCACAACATGGAAGCAGTCTTTACTTCCCGATGGTTAACGTCGCCCCACCGCTGGCGTAGCATTTCGGTTGCCTGGGTAACCTCACATCGCCTTTAAGACCCCATTAAAATCAGCAGAGATGAAACACAAAAAAGCAGATCTAGTAAAATCCCTCTTAACCTTTACCAATCCTCTCCTCTTTCCTTCATCCTTCCATTTTCCGGCTTCACAGACAGCGACGCGAATTCGCCCTCACCCGCTCACCCTCACCAACCCGCTCATTTCCCTCTCTATTTTCTGTGCTCAGAGAGACCGATACAAGTTCTCACATCGTTCCTCCACCTTCGTAATCCCTTTCCCTTAGCTCAAGCCCTTCCACTTCCCCCACACGTTTCTCCCACATCTC
Organism: Poecilia latipinna; assembly: GCF_001443285.1. Taxonomy (NCBI): domain Eukaryota; kingdom Metazoa; phylum Chordata; class Actinopteri; order Cyprinodontiformes; family Poeciliidae; genus Poecilia; species Poecilia latipinna. The sequence continues at coordinate 215,161 of NW_015113172.1, read as the reverse complement.
ACATTTTCAGTAATACAGTCCCTTCTACCTTGCGGCGATCTCTCCTCTCCCTTTTCATCACCACCTTCTCCTTCATCTCTAACCCTTCATATTCTCAGAGATGGCGAGGATGGGCCTTCCCTGTCTATCAGCTCCAGCTATGACCTTTTATTCCTCTCATCCTCTTCACTATCCCCACCTCATCCACCCGCTTGGCCGTCTCCCTTTGTTCTGCGTAAACAGTTGTATATTTTCACTAGAGTGCCGCTGATTGAAGTCCAGCCATGACTAGTGCATAGATTACCCGTTATCTCGTTCTGTGGATGAACGGTATCCTTCACTTTTTGTGTCTCGCTGGATGCCACTGAATGATGCATTGTGATCTGCAACATCAAACCCGTGCCGTTGAATTCATACATCTACATTATCCGGCTGCCCTTGGCATGTGTCAGTAGAGACTGCAGTTTACTGTCTGGTAGCGGGATGACACAGTCTTGCCCCGGCCACTGTCACATTGATGTACGACGGCAAATTACGGCGATGAAAACTTAACGCTACTACTGTTACCGTCCCATCGACTGCTTTTAATGCAAAGCAGGAGGGAGACGGGAAGAGGGATAGGGTAGGTGTGATGCATTGCACACTTTCGTGGATATGTTTTTTTGACTTACGAACCGTTCAGCCATTTCCATTCCTCCTGGAGGCCACTACAAGGTAAATTGGATGTATCTACAACTGTCAGAGTGCGGCTGCAGTTTGTGTGCGCGTCCGCTGGGATAATGGGGTAGCTGCTTGAGTGAACTTTCTTCTATCTCTCGGTGCATTTCTGCCGACAATGTCGGCGAGCAGAGTTTTGTCAGATGCTACGGCTTTGAGCGATGTGCAATTCTCAGCGCAATGACAGCAAAGACTGAAATGACTTTGAAGAGATGGAGGAGATGGCGAGAGAAGACAGAAACGGGGAAGGTAGTGGTATGAAGATATGAGGACAGGCCGACAGAGATGACAGGAAGTCGGGAGGCTGGGCGAAAATGGAAGGTGAGAGAAACAAGGGAGAGATTACAGAAAATACAGGAATGTAAGCCTAAAAAGACTAGAAGGTGTCGGTGATAAAGGATTACGACTCACGGAGGAGTTTGAAGAGAAGCAGGGGTCACTTCAAGCAAGCAGTTGCCTCCCTCGGTGTTCTTCCACTAAAAACACAGGCTTAAAAACAAAGTTTTAAAGTTCTTCACTGAAATCTAGTCGAACAAGTTGTAGCCTTTTTCCACAGTACAGGTTCAATAACATGAAACTCACTTTCTCATACCTGACTGATCCACTTGAAAAGCCTGTTAACCGACCAATCAATATAAGCAGCGCAATAAAGATCTTTTCATAGTTTTACCCTCTTCCTTCTGTGTTTAGCTTTGTCCATATCCTGGGCGAAGACGTTGACTGAGACATGGAAGCCGTCGCCTCTGAGTAGTTTATGTTATTCTTTCCTGTAGAAGGTACCCCTGGTTAAGAGTTGAGTATTTGACAGTTTTTCTCTCCTTGATGAACCCATTACCAGAACTATTACTCTATGGGCGTGCTCTCTCTCTCTCTCCCTGTTTTTCTTTTCTATAGAAAGTACCCCTACCTCAGTACTTCATTGTTTAGCAGTGTCTGTTTCCCTTATTTGTGTATTCTTTTTGCTTTTTCCTCCTGGTTTAGAGTATTTTTTGCTCCAGCCTGTCTGGGCTGGGTTTTTCTTTCTTGATCGTGTCATGTGAAACCCCCAGCAGGTTGTGTCATTTTTTAGCGATTGCCTCAAAGTCAATGACTCGGTGCCACCAAATGGGGTTCATTTGGTGGAGTTTTACCAAAGGGCATTACATGCTCTGCTGAAGTCGACTGTATTTAATTATAATTGATATCAATTTGCACCGCATCCAAGTAAGTGGATGTGAATCTAACTATATGATTGGATTGGAGTAATTTGGACTAATTTGTGCCAAACTGCACACCACATACTTCCCCAAAAAATCTAAATCTAAATCTTGTAAAGTGCCTACTGATATATATTATTAACTGGTGCTATAAGATACTGACATGAATTGAATTACTCATGTGTTGTTTGTCTAGTTATTTAAAAATACATACTTTTAAATGTTTTCTATGCCTTAAAAAACATTACATTGGGTCTTAATGCCACTGTTGACTCAAGAACTTTAAAAAAAGCTCCTGCAGCTCTTTTTCTTTGGCATCTGTGGTTCAAAATTGCGTTATTCAGTAAATGGTTCAGATTAGCCAGGAGAAAGCATGTCAAATTTTCTCCCTCAGAGGAAGAAAGCCAAGCTCTTTATCTTCATCACCAACTAAATCCAACTTCAAATCAAAGTGCTTTCAGTATTTGAAGTGAAAAGTCAAAACTCTTTTTGCTTTGTCAGTAACGGCAATTTCTTATCCGCAGCTGCATTGTTTGACTAAATTCTGAAAAACATTCAGAAAGCTATATGTGCAATGTTTTTGTTTGTGGCTATTTTCTCCTGCTGAAAATCAGAAATTACAGTTTTCCATTTTTTCTCTCAGCGCTAAAGAATCTAGCAAAAAATCCTGGAGTCTGTCAAATGTTGGTTAACATTTCTGATCTGATATTCAGTTCAAGGCCTTAAAATCTATAAAATAATAATAATAATAATAATAATAATAATAAAAATATTGCTTTTTATTCTCCTGCATGTTGCAACTTTAGGGATTGTCTTTCTCTTTGACAATAAATGCATTGTAGAGAGAAAGTAGTACAATTATTCTAATGAATCATTAGTTGGAACATTTAATCTTGTGGCTATTTTTTGGCATCAAGAGGAAACAAATTGTAAATCATAATGAGTCTGATGTGGAGTAAATATGCATTTATGAGGTTTTTGGTGTATAAAAATTTACATAAGTTTCTTCTTATTTTTAATACAGTAAATGTAATGTAAACATGGGAATACAAGTTATATGGATTATAGAAATGCTTAATGCCGCCACACTTGCAAATTTGACCAATTTCACAAGGGGGTTCAAGCCTTAATGAGGGTGGTGAGCAACCAACCATATTTCTTCTTTCACTTAAAATAATTGTTTTCCATCTGTCAATAATATTTTCAATTAAAAGAAGATTCAAAATGTAATGTTTTAGCTAATCACACACCAGTCACTGCTAATGGAATCTATTTGAGTTGGAAAGTCTGTGTTTGAAAAACATTAAAATTGTTTTTGTTTTTTTTAAATAATAATACACTTTGTCTCAAGCACTATCATTGTAAAAAAAAAAGACTTTGTTGGTAATTGTTGTGTTAAACTGTGAATGTGCCTATCTGAGCACAGAATTGTCTAACCTCTTCTGACCAACTTCTTCGTCCTGCCCTTCTTTAGAGACAGTAAAGTGTTTCCCAACCTTATAATCTCTTCTGTGAACCCTGGTTACACCTGGTTACACATCTTTCTTAGACGTTATCTTGAGGTTACAGTGGTGATCTGAACACTGTGTCTGTACACAACAGCAAAAGCAAAACATTGATCAGACAGAACAATTCACCCAGTCAACATTTTCAAGGTTTAACGCTCCATCTGAGCATTAAAGTTTCTCGGGTCACCTGTCAGCACTCGACCTATGAACCATAAGAGACCTGGATGCTCTGAACTCCCAGACATATTACTTCAAATAATGGTTAAGTCCCATTCCCCAGTCCAAAAGCAGTCACCTGCTTGTCCCTCAGGGAAAACTCAAATCCAACCTCTGCCTCTAATCCAGATTGCTCCAAAGAGGAGAAGAGTTGGAGCCCCTCCTTATGACATTGGTTCCAAAGCATGTATTCATGATAAGCCTGCCTATCTGTCTTTTCTCCACCTCCAGCACCAACTCTGTTTCCGTCTCCACCAACGAGGCAGAGGACATGGAAACGGCAGACTCAGATACAGGACTCGGAGAGTGAACTCAGTTTAGATTATTTTACAGTAAAAGAGGACAGCACACAAGTAGACGGAAAAAAAAAAACATACGAGAATGATCAGGTAAAGTACACAGTTCAAAAACAGGCTGAAATAATAAATAGAAGCAAAGGATCAGATCAGCAGAGACACAAAAGTTTGTACACAAAAGACTTCCATAAATACAGAGGCTGGTGAATTATACTGTCAAACAGAACACACTGGCATAACTCAGGCAAACTGGGTTCATGTGCTATAAGTACACTTACAAGGGACAGGAGATGGAAGATAATCAGAGATGACGAATATTGTGAAGTGGAGGTAAAACCCAATCTCAAAATACAACAGAAAATACGCTCAATAGACTAAAGAATATGAGAACTAAAGATAAACAAGGAGCAGAACTTGACTCAGCAAAGATTAGCATCAGACTGAAATTAGCTTTCTTGGTAGCTTCAGGATCCTGGGATTAAACATTCGACGACTCCACCCCACTCTGACCCTTAATCCACGACTTACTGAACCCTAATGATCATAAACGCCTATTGAACAAGGCAAAGTTCAGTTTCTCAGCAAGAGTTACCCTACAAGAGGTAAACTTGGGCCTGCATAGCTCCCAACCCTTTCTATAATGGTAAAAATGAGAATTCAAAGATGGTTGGCAAGTTTCGGTGAGAGTCCATTACAACCACAATTGAATTTTGCTCATGCAGAATCACTCTGCATAAAGAAAAGGTACAGGCGCTATGTTTACGAAATGTTCTGTCCATCTCTCCATCTAAATGCTGATTTTCACTCTCAATTTATGGATATGCTGTCAAAAAGCTACATTTACAGCTACAAGAGAACCTGTTCAAAACTAGCAGCAAGACAAGATTTAAAAGAAACATTCCCAAGTAAAACTGAATAATGAATAAGAACAAAAGTGCTTTAGTGTTTAATTTGTCTCCGTATACCAATTTTTTCACCTGGGATTTTAAAAACCTTTTATTCTTTTTTTTTTTTTTTTTTTTTTTTGTGCTTTATGCTTGGTGCCGATATCCCATGCTTTGAGGTCAGGAAGACATTTGACATTTTGCTCCCTCCGTAGGTTTTTCTATCAGATGTAAGCTTATTGTCTGGCCGTGCCACTCCAATATGCTAATATTTCTTCCAGTCAGAAGCAATAGTTGATAAAATTACATGATTAAACCTAAATATGTCATTAATTTTGGACTTAGCTGTAATTGAAACACAGATTGATAAATTAAACATCAACAGCTTGATGACTTTGCAGCAGTGATTTATCTAAACTAACCGGGTGTGAAAGTCTCTCAGTTTCCTCTTTACAGCGGAAAACCTTAAGATTCCTGAAAAGAACTGTCGAGTTTCTGGAAGATTAATATTTACACCACATTGCATTCCAGGTATTTATCGCTAACATTGTAAGCGACACTAAAACAACCCTGACAAAATATTTCTCATTCAAAAGCCTGGGTGTTACTCAATGAAAGCAAACCCGTAATGTGCACACATTCACAGAACAGACCACTTAATGATTCCTTTCCGTGGTAATTTGATCTTGGTTCTATTAGCGTTGTAGCTAATTGGTTTATTGTATGTAATGTAATTTCCTCTGCAGCATGTTAAATGCTGGATGCGTCTGTGTGTGGCTTTGCTCTACAGCAGTAAAGACTCTGCTTCTTAATGGTCTTTTTTTAAACTTGCTGGATGTGTGATGGCTCTGTGAGGCAGACAGGTGCTGAATACCAATAAGGAGAGCGGTTTCCATAGGAATGGCTTTATCAGTCCACCGGGCTGCCGGCTCACAAATCAACCTTCTGTCTCGGTGTAATTTCGGTTTTATGAGCTCAGTCGGAATGAAAGTTCAGAAACAATATTGTCTGAGCAATTAGGATGATTTGGATAATAATGAGATTTGAAAACAGAGATGGTTTATGAGGGTAATATCGCAGATGAAAATTTGGAGTTTGGACTTGTACATGCTCAATACTTGGGCATGACTCACTTTGGTGATTAAGCACAAAGACTTTCAGAAGTATTTAGAAACCTTGCACTTTCTCGGGTTTTGTAACATCACAATCACAAACTACAACTTATTTCACTGGGATTCATGAGGGCATATGCACTAACCCCCTCTTTCTCTGATGTCCCTCAATAAAATCCAGAGCAATAATTCTCAAATAATTAAACAAAGAACATCTTCATTTAATAACAGGGTTAGGGGAATTCAAGTATAAGTACAACTATTCTGTGAAGGCCACAGAGTCGAACTGAACAAACATTAATGAACAGTCAGTGAAGACAAGCACAGCAGACAAGTCAGAGATAAATTTGTCAGGTTATAATGCAAAATGGCAATCACTGAACATCCCTCAAAGTTCTGCTAATGCCACCGTTAGAGGGTGGAAAGGACGTAACCCTGAGAAACCAATGATGTTCACCTAAACCGTCAGAAGAACACTGAGGGTAAATACAGCTACAGGAGTTTCTGCAGAGATCCTCAGATGAGGTAGGAGAATATGTTGACAAATATTAGTTGCATAAATCTGAGGAAAAGAGGAAAATCTTTGTGGAAAAAAATTCTTAAGTCCAATTTAAACTTTGCTGCAATCCATTTAGAGGAGACATCAAAGAACATACTCTGGTCAAATATGATAAAAATTAAATGTTTTGACCTACATGCAAAACCTCTGTGTGTCACCTACACAGTAAAACATGGCGGTGGCAGCATCATTCTGTTGGGATGCAATATTTAGCAAGGAAGACGACCCGACACAATGGATGGATGAGTGGAGCTAAAAGCAATGCTGGAAGAAAAGCTGTTAATTCACGACTATCACCCTAAACATGGCCTAGCCAAAGTCCAGATGTAAATGCAATTAGGTCTCTGCAGCAAGACTTGAAAGTTGCTATTTACAAACACTCTCCATTCAATGCTGCTATTTACACCAGGCAAACATTTTGGGCCTCAGATGTGTCAAGCTGGGAGAGACATTCATCCACTTTCTCTACAGAATCACATTCAACTTCATTTTGTTTCATCCCTTAAAATCCAAATAAAATAGATTCAAGTTTGTGGCAATTTAATGTGACAATTTGTGTCAAAGTTCAAATGGGTATGAACACTGATGGAGGTCACTGTATGTCATAAATGATTCCTGGACAAAAAGACCCTGCAAAAAATGACAGAAAAGTTTCAGTCAATTATTTCCCAGCTTATATTTAGAATTGCACTTTAAAAAAAAAATTAAACGAGGACCTCTGCATTGGATTTAAACACCGATATATAAGCATTCAGTCAGTTTTTTTAATGTAAAGGTGAACTAAAACCACTGGCCCTGTGTGAGGAAAAACACTGTGTTGACTTAGGAAAGTGTGACATGCAGGTGTCTGTAAGGAGCCGCTCTGAACCAGTGTGCAGTGCTGTTGGCCATGTGGGAGACTGCTCCAGCAGAGAGATGTGGTGCCGTCGGAGAGTCAACGAAAACCCCCAACACAGAGACTTTATTAAAGACTCGACAGGTGACGGAGGTGCCAGAGAGATCGGCTCCATCGACTGAGTCACACACACGCGCGTGCGCCGCTAACACAAGCATGCAATCCTCTATCTCTCTGTCTCCCTTCACACTCATTGATTGCTGTCATTCTATAATAACCTCTCTGTTCCACCAATTCCATCCTCTGACTGCCATCGCCTCTCCTTCCCCTTCCCTATTCTCCTCTGAATTTCCTTGTCTTTCTTCTTTCACATCTCCCTGAGCCACCTCTGCCTATTCTTCCTCTCCACATGCTTTGGTCTTCTGTCACCTTCCCATATCCCTCCTTTCTCCTCTTTGTGATTCTCATCCTCTTAGCTCTACCTTTAAACTTTCTAACCTCCCACTCTTCCTTCATTTTCTCTCTCTCTTTATTTTTTTCCCCCCATGGCCTTTTCTACGATTTCCCCACCCCATCGTCCCCCCACACCTTCTCTCCCTGCCTTCTTCTGCTGTTGCTGTAAAGGTCAGGTTAACTCCATGAATAAGCTGTAGATTTATGATGCTGTCATCTCCCAGGAATCACTGTGACCAGGGCCAAACAAAAACAACACTGCAATAGACCGCAATAGATCGCCCGAGCCCCATTCAGCAAACGCAAGGGTTATTAATGAGGCTATGGGCCAGCGCACCAGAGGTTGAGGGAGTGTTTGAAAAGTGTGTGCTGCTGCCAAGCACACACTTTTACTTTTAACCACACAAACAGATGCACAGAAGGGTTTGTGGAGAATGTGCGTGCTCCAAGAAGAGATTATATCCAATAAGTTTGTCATTGGGGTTCCTTTAAATTATTCTCATAGTTATACAGAAAGCAAAAACATGATAAATAAGGGTGATCTGAGAATAAACACAAGTGCAAACATAATATACATTAAAACCATTTTACTCAGGTGGACCAACAGAAGTGTCTCCAGGATCTTTATGATATGCAGTGATTTTTATTTAAGCTGTCATGTACTCTGGAAAGGTTCCCAGAGATTTTGAAAGAGAAACTTTATAAGTGACAATGGTGATAAGTTTTTTTTTTATAAATGTTGACATGATTAGTCAAGGGATACAATGGATAAAAAATATGTGTATAGTCAAAGCTAACTGGTAAAAAAAAAAGAGAAAGAAAAAAATGTCAACACCAGTTGCATAATTTGAACAACGTAATAGTAATACAACCAGTTAACCAGCCCTCTATTATACATGAAATTTCTTTTTCTTTTTCTTTGCTCTCATCAAACATGATTATGCTAGGAAGGGAGTTTAGCTTTAGGACAATGTCAAGCACCAGTATTTTGCAAGGATAATATTTTAAATTATAGATCATAGCATCCTTGTGAGGTCCATGCTGCTTTGTCTGTACCGACGCAGGGGAGTGGCCCCCCACCTGGTCCTCATTGTACAGCCTGTGGGCAACACACAAAACACATGAAATATGAAACCAGGTGCTGGACTTTAACAGGTGCAGGCTCAGCTTTAACAGTTTGTTTTACTGGAAATGTTACAAATTATAGTTGGTTTTTTTCATAAGATGTTAGTGGTCAGGTTCATAGTAATGATACATGAATACATATTGTTCACTAAAGCAAAAAATAAATAAATAAATAAATAAATAAATAAATCCTTGAAATGATTGACTAAAAGAGTAAACAGTTAAATCATGAAAACTGAAATACAAAGTGATCTGCATGAAATTATAGTAATATTTCAAATGGCCTAAATCAGTTAATCCCATAATCAAAATCTTTATCACACTAAACAAACAAACAAACAAACAAACAAAAAAAGAATATACAAGAATAAAAATGTACTGTTCAGAGACTTGAATGTTTAAGGAAAATTGTTTTTGGCCGAATTCTTATCCATTTCTTTTTTTAAAACATATTTTTATTGATTTTAAACACAATACAAACAATGTACAACATTATAGCCAAACAAGACAGTTAAACATTTTATTTGTGTGTCTACAAGCAAACAATTAAAATATTCTCATCCCACCAATGTACAGGATCCTTTGTGTGTGTGTGTGTGTGTGTGTGTGTGTACTTGTTTGTAATACCTTGTGGGGACCATTTTCCTGACACATGATACGTTGTGGGGCCCCTGCTCTTAGTGGGGACCGAAGCCAAGGGGGAAACACTGTTTTTGGGTCAGGGGTCAGATTTAGGACTAAGATGGGAATTGAGTTTTGGTTAGTTAGGATTGGATAGGTTTAGGCTGTAGAAATGAATGGAAGTCAATGGAAAGTCCCCACAAAGATAGTCACGAAAACGTGTGTGTGTGTGTGTGTGTGTGTCATGGGAGTTTTTTGTCCCATGATTCCCCGCCCACCAGAGCTCTGCTGTGAGGCCCACCTCATGGTAATCTCCTAGCTGTTGGGAATACAAGGAGCTGCAAAATGTCTCTTCTTTGCCTTATTATCTATCAAAGTGAACCCCAAGTTTTCCTCGCGTCTCTCCTTGACTATTGGGATCCTAGAGCTTCCTTACTTTCTGAGTCACTTCACGTTTTCTCTACTCCCAAGTTGAAGATTCTTCTCCGGTCCTGAACTCCTCCATTCCAAGCTTACAAGACCAATCTCTGCCAAATACTTCCTCTCCTGTCCTCTGCAGCTTCATTCCCCATCTGCCACCGTCAGCCTGTCTCTCCTCCAACGCTCTGCTCCCTCCTTCTGGACTCGGACTTACACTCACCATTCTCATCCTCAGACTCACCCTCTGGACTGACAGAATCCTTTTTTCCATTGCATTATCCCTAAGATCTGTCCATTTCCCTCCTCTTGTTAACTCATCGTCTGCACCCATATCCCTTCTGGTAATTAAATCGCGCTCCAGACACCGTCAGTGGGCAGTATCTACCTAGATCCTCCCGATGTGTGGATAGTATTAAACCCAAGATGTAATTAAACAAAACATAAACCCTCATAAGAAAGCCTCAGTCCTCGACGTGGCCATCACACTGTGCCCAAACATTTCACCGAGAAAATGTTTGACACCGAAAAGGATGGATATGACAACTGAGGGAGGAACGCCACAGCAGTTTGAGTTAAACAGGACTTATTACAAAACTGTACGGTTTTCCAAATAAGCAAAATAAAAGTATCAACCTTAAAAGTGTCACTAAGTTTCATTTAAAACAGTATTTTTCTACCCTGGTCCTCACTGCCCTGCATGTTTTAGGCATTCCCCTGCTTCAGCACGCATGATTTCAATTTATGGCGGATTAACACAGTTTTGTTGTCATCTACATGGGGCGTGTTGAAGCAGGGAAACATCTAAAACATGCAGGCCAGTGTACCCCTGTTGGGAAACTGATCTAAGAGACACATTCATTATAAGCTGGATTAGTTTTCTTCCACTGACTATGGTTTACAAGGTCATTTGGTAAAACCTGGAAAAACTATAAATACTAGAACATTAGCACAAAATGAACATCTCAAGCCTCCGTGCTGCCTTTCTCAGCAAGCTACACATTGAGTAAAAGCTGATGCTAACCGATTTATTTTGGCCTCAAACGCCAAAGCTTTTCAGGGTAGGACTGAAAATAAAATGTATAAACGGTGTGTTGCATGTGTAACCTTGCACGCCTCCTTTTATGTCTGCAAAGTCTGAAATATATTTATGGAAACAAACAGCAAAAAAGCAAATGGTAATGATAAACATCAAGGATGAGAGATTCAGAGTTCAGGCGTCAACAATAAAATGCTAAATAAAGACATCAAACCAGAAACGAGAATTTACATAGCTCCGCCTGATTGTCCTGTGCTGTTTGTTTAGCCTTTGCAAATATGAACATCCTTTGTTTCTGAACACTGAAACGCACTGACATCTCAGATATGGTTAAATGTCCTGATTACGTATGCTCAAAGACTTTTGGTGTTTAAGAGATTGATCCCTTTAAACTGAGAGTATATTTCTGTAGTTGGTTGTTAATAAAGTGCGTTTTTCAAGGGACTTTGATCCAGAGAGAAAAAAAACCTCTGACCACATACATAACATGAAAACATATTTGACTCTCTTGGAAAATCCTCAGATGGTCTCGCGGTCGCAGACGTCCCAGTTTCTGCTGTAGTAATGGAAGACGTAGACACTCAGGCACTCAGACAGATAAAATTACTCTAAAGCTCCAGCCGGCCTTATTACTCCCTTCTTCCTCACAATTTCCTCTCGCTGCTCCTGCACTCACCGCTCCCTTCCAGTCTTCCTCTGCGGATATTTTCTCTCCCTCCCTGCTAGTGTTGGGTCACAACGGGGTCAATTTCCTGTCAACAGTCTGGATTAAAATTTCACAAGGGCCCTGATGCATATTTTATTGTTCTACGGTCGCTATCTATCATGCTAGGTCCTCCCGGCTGCCTGTCTCCCTTCGCCTCTTCCTCCGGTAGTGATTCGTTTTCTGTATTTGTCCATCTCTAGAGTGCAGACCTCACAGCAGCTTACTGCACTCATAATCTGGGGGCTGACTGGCATGCAGAAAGCCCTTTACACACTCTGATTGTCAGAAGAACAAATAACAAGAAGCAGAAAAGATTACTTGTGGTTAAAGGCTAAATATCATCGCTTTTTTTTTTTTTTTTTTTTTTAAAAGGCCCGTCCCCAAAGCACAAGTTTGAACAATGAATAAATCAGAAAGGCTGTGCTGCTTTTCAAATCAGATAAGTAATTTGAAAAAGGAAAACACATTCTTGACAACATGCACTATGTATGTCACTACGTGAAATTAGCTTGTAGCGTCTAAATATGTTTTAGGAAATCTTTAGACGAGGTTGCAGAGTTCCAGCGGGACGACAGGCTGAATAATGTTTGACATCTAGGTCAAACATCTGAAGCCAAACCACTAAACAGACTGAATTTGTGCAGAAATGTGAGACCTTCAAGAACTTCCGTTCATTGCTGCTATGTTTTATCTAACCACTGAACGGCAAGCTGTTATAAAGTATTCTTGTAACACAATTCTGCAAAGAAATGGGAGTAACAATGCTGGTCAGAAATGTAAACCCTTATCTGAATGATTTCAGCAGCTTTGTTTTTTTTTTTGTTTTTTTTTAATTACGGTTTTTGTCACAAGTCATCACTCAAAACTATACTGAATTACAGACAGATTGGGTTCAACACAGGGCTTTGGTAGGGCGCCATGATGTTTTGGTTTTTCTATCCTTTGCAGGATAAATCCTTTAGAAAATAAAGTCATCCTTCTTAACCAATTTTTTATTTTATTTATTTATTTATTTTTGATATCAGATATGGAAATTAATAAAACTACTGCGGGTTACGAAGTCTACCTAAAAAATAACAATGTGTGCCACTTAATTGGGATTTTTGGAAATGTTTGCTGTTTAATTTTATGCTAGCAATTCCTGTTAGCATGAGTACAATGTCAAGACTGATGGCAAAAGAGGAATGTTTTGTAAATTCAAGAGAAAATATCCCAAAGTATTCTTTTAGTCCATACCATTAGTGCATACTGTCTTAAAATGCTGATTGTGTACAGTCACCCCTTTTTTTTTCTTAATGCAACACATTTACCAAACTCTGAGCCCATATTGGACACGTTGGTCAACCTACCTCAAAAACATCTTCACCAGATACCGTGACTACCATCTCTCGTGGTTTTTTGATTATAATAACCGGAATACTGATTGTTTCGGCACTGCAGCCCTGATTCCTTGATTAAGCAGCATGTGTAACTACAAAGGATTTGTTCGGCTGGAGTGTTTTTTTCCTCTCTCTCCCTCTAACTGAAAGGGCGCCTGATTGACTGCACCTGTTTTTTTTTATTTTTTTTTGGTGTATTTTAAGTGACCTGTGAACATGAATCCATAAAAGCTGATGAAAAACAGCTCCTGAAATGCTTGCTATTGATTGCAATCTTTCTTTTTCTCCTCCAGCAAAAGTGTTTCATGGAAGAATATTTTGATATTTGCTTGATTGTTTCTTTTTCGAAAGCTGTTGGGGTTTAATTTTGTGTTAATGTAATCCTTAAAGTTTGCGCTCCAAAGACACTACTACACGTATTCTCCTGCAGAAATGACCTTTTTCTAAATTAAAGGACCAAGTCGTAATTAATCTATTGTTTATGGGGCTGGAACTTATGACAGCAATGTTCATGTTTGTGTTTAAAACTGGCAGAAGAGATGAAGTCTTCAGGCAAATTGCCACAGCAGTAAATGACTGCTGGAGACATTTGAAACTTCTGACAGTGAGCATTCAGACAAGTTAAAATGTATGCTCCAATTCTGACCAGCATTGTTGTGTCGGTGCACACATGCAATCCAACAACTTTGTCACCAGAGTAACCAACATTATTTTAACAATCTATGCAGGAGGATTGTTTGAAGAGAAAGACTATCGATTTATTTAGTGATGTAGTCTACAGATGTTATACTGGCAGGAAAAAAACAAAACATCTTTCCTCCAAACTTGTTCTTTAAAACAATAGCAATCCCTGTTTTTTTTTAATTTATTTTGTTTTTTTTGTCCTATCAACTGCTGCTAATGATCATAAGAGGAACTATGTATGGAGAAAATGGTTATTGATTTCAATCAATCAATCAATCACTTTATTTTGGTAAATTACCCACATTAAACACATGACACAAACCAAACAACAATAAACAACCTCATAATTTACCAAAAAAGGAATAGGCTGAAGCCAAGCTTATTCTTGCCTACCCTATTTTACACAACAGCCTACCAAGATATCTTCACAATGCATATATAAATCTACATAACAGCGTAAGATGTTATCATTTTACATTTTAGAGCTCTTTTGAAGCTTACCAAGAAAGGACATAACTTAAAATCATCATTCAATTCATTCCACAGTTTCACACCAATAACTGAAACATCTTGATTTTACCTGGCTCTTCTCTTTAGCACATTGAAATATAAACAAACCTTGCAAATTATATTTATTCTCTCTTAACTTAAATAATTTCTGAATACCAGAAGGAAGACTTTTATTCAATGCTTTATACATTATTTCCAGTATTTTTATATAAATAATATCTTTAAAATTTAATATATTACTTTGAAAGGAAAGTTTATCAGTTGGTTCACAATATCCTACCTTATTAATAAGCCTTATAGCTTTTTTTTTTGCAACTTATCTAATACATCAATGTTTGTTTTACTTGCATTTCCCCAGATTTCTGAACAATAACACAAATAAGCCATAACCAAAGATGAATATATAATATGCAGGCCTTTAACATTTACTAAATCTTTTATTTTAAACAATATTCCAAATAGTTTTTGCAACTTTATTTCTAATGTATTCTATGTGAGGCTTTCAACTACGTTTACTGTCTATAATAATTCCTAAAAATGTTGTCTCATAAATCCTTTCAATTTCAACTCCATTTATGCATAACTTTACTTTACATAAAATTATTTTATGTATAATTTAATATTAATCAGTGGAGACCAGCATAATCTTTAATTGATAGAGGAAACATAAAAAGTACAAAATGCAGTAAAATGCATTTTCTTCTGTAAAGACATTTCATCTTCAATCTGCATGCTCTTCCTAGAGTGATCTGTCATAGCTGTGCGACTTTCTCATCTCGAAGCAAAGACGCCTGTTTAATAACCTTGGAATAAAGAGTGTTGTGAGCAGAGAACTGCGACTTTAAGTGGGAGAGGAAAACAAAATCAGTCTTCTGTTTGCTTTCACTAATCTTAACCCCTAAGTTTCCCAATGAAATGATCTTTTCATCAGAAGTGAAACCGCACACTCCACTCTTCAGAATATTTTTGTTTTTGGTCAAGAGGGGACTTTATGTTTTATTTTAAGCTTTTTTTCAAAACAATCTATGAACTTTAAAACAGAATTTAAATGGTAAATTGTAATTTATGTTTTATGCTTAAGACTTTGTTTTTCCGGCTCTAATATATGATTGTGTTTGCCCTTTACGCAATGAGTTGTTTCAAGTAGGCCACGCTCTCAGTGAGTGCTCTGCTTTTGATACAGAGCTGGTCCACACCGGCTCATCAGTCTGCTAATTTACCTTCTTCACATTCAGTATTTAGAGTGTTGCGTTTAACCTTTTTACGCTTTTACACACGTGCCACTTCCTCCTTAAGCTGTTTTACAACCCATTTCCACTCAGACTCTCTCTCTCTTTTTTTGTTTTTTTAAAGTCATGTCTGACTTAATCAGTGTCATGTTTGTCACTGATGCTGTTCAGTTTTTCACTCTGGGGTCTTTTGCTGTGGCTGCTCTTTGCCCGAGGTATTTTAAGCTGCGTGTGCGTAGAATGGCTGATTGGCAGCAGGATGGATGACTCTTAGTGGTACCTCTACACACATACTGTAAATGCACACTGTGATTTTGAAAAAAGGTGATCCCGACTGGATTACAGGTGTTCATCTTAGTGATGTGATGCAGCATTATTTTTGGTTGTCTCATATCACACATCATGAGATGTACTCCTGGTCGAATTAGAAGCTGTGTCTACCACATTGGGGCAAAACACAGGAACGGTTTGAGCTCTGAATTATTTACAGGCTGCAGAAGGTATGAATGAGTGGTTGTATTCATGTTGAGTAGTGGATTGCAGACAGAGACCAGAGAAAGACTAAATAAGATTTTGCAATATGAGCAAAGGTAGAAGAATGTCAAGTTTACCAGAAACTACAAAATAAGGTAATAATTTGGAGATTTTTTTTTTAAATTATTCTTCAGTGCAGAGATGATCGAAGAGTTATGAACTTTTCTCTGGGAGCCTGCTATATGAGTTCATGAAAACACACTCCTTTTAAAATTTATTTTTTAAAATTAGAAAAAGAGAATGACAAATCACTTCAAAACAATTGTCAAACTTTGAAATGACTCAAAGTCAACAAATCTACTAAAAAGAAAATGTGAAGAATAAAACGGTGCAGTGATTCAGTTCAAGCATGCAATCATCTTTGTTAAAGATCTGTCGACTCAACAATAGCAATGGAGCTCTCTATTTTAACTTTTCTTACCTGTTTGGAATAGTAATTTGAGCTTAATATCACAATAGAATGTTTTGCAGATTTTTCCATCATAAAAATAACATTTTGCTCTTGTCTGGATATCTGCTCTTGCGGCAGCTACTACATTTGGTCATAATCTGAACAGCTGACTTGAAGTGAATAGAGCAGAAGCTGGTAGAAGACTTTTTTTTAAATGTTCTTTTTTATATATATTTTTAGTTAGCTAACCCTTAAATAAACTTAATACATGTTAAATTTTAAACATGGTATAAAATATTGGTACCTCTTTAGCGTTTGGTGGTATAAAGTCACCTTGCAAAGAGCTGAGTGGGAGGAAAACGGACCAATTACCTGCCTGCTCTGAGGTGGGTGTTTGATTCGCCCTCAGTGTCCTTGAGAACCACCACCTTGGGGTCACTGAGGTCATTTGTAACCTTGTTAAAAATCACTAACCAAAGGAAAGATGACTGATGGCGTTGGCAGAAAAACTATATTAAAAAAAATACCACTGTTGCCTCTTTATTAGCTAGTACCACCTGGTCTGTTATTGGGTATTATGTCCTTATATATTTTTTCTTTATTCCTTCTTAATTGCCTTTCTTTAGCATTTAATCTCATATTTGACATCCCCAGAAACGCAACGCTATATTATCACTGCTCGTTTCAAAGGTTTGTTAATTTCTGTATTTTGAATTATGATGATGTTTTCTTGGGAACAACTGTTTTTTTTGTTGTTGTTTTTTTGTTTTTGTTTTTACAAGAAAAACAAAGTAGAACAACTCAGACTTATAAATGTATTATAGCCATATCCAACACATGATTAAGAAATAATGTGTCTCCAAGATACTAATATCTATATTTACTGAAGATCAGATGACCATGTCTTCTGGTGAGGCAAACACTATGTCAGCAGGCTGAATAGTGATGTTCTAGTCCCACATACCTCACATAAAACGTCATTTAAAACCATCCTAGGCACAGGATGATAATCTGATATTTCCACTCAGTGAAAACTGCCCTGGCAGACAAAACACTAACACAACGCTGAGACGCTCCAGGTCATAAAACCTCATCTGAATGGTAGAGCCACTGCTTTAATGAACAGCACACCTCAGTGAGGTGATGTTAACACCCCGACAAAAGCTAAATACACCATAAAGCACCGACAGTTTTACAGTTCTTACTGTTAAAGCTGTAATGTCTTGACTTTTTGTCGATATATCTGGGCTGACTGTGTTGCAATAAGGACTTAGCTGCTATGATCTGGCTTGCTAGCTGTTCTCTATACTTTGCCTCTTAGTCTTAAGAAGAAGCATTATACGTTTCACATTTATTAAGACAAGATAACAATTTATTTACCTGTGCTAGCTCATTTTTTATTAATACAGGCAGCCTGACAGTAGATCAGAGAACCAGTTGAAGATAAGATCTGGCTAAAAAAAAAAAAAAAAAAAGCCTTTTATGCTTACCACATCTAATTTTTTTGTCTTTGTTTTTAAGACTGAACAGTGTCACGGAAAACAGAAACAGCACTTTTGTTTGTATCTCATTAAATCTGCTACCTATTAGATGTTACACCAAATAAAATGGAGAATAATGCACAGTTGTTATTAGCTTGAATTGCTAATTGAGTACATGTTTCAGAGAAGAATCAGAATCTGACTTGCATGGTCGTTAAAACGAATCTGCAGTTTTCACAACCTGACAGTGGTTAGCAGTAAAACAAGATGACATGATTTTCCAACTTCCACTGGAATGTTATCAACTGAGAAATGTTTTCCCAGGCTCCGAGCTCTGACAGATAAACAGCAGTATCGATATCAACGCTTGACACGAAAGTCGAATTTAATCTGAAATCTGACAGACTCTTCCTGCTGGCATCACCACAAACCAAACGCCCCCCTCTGGCCCCCCCCCAAAAAAAAACAGCTGTAATTAACAGTAGCGTCTCCAATTCTAACCCAAAGGTTTCTGCGGTGAGGAGACGGTGATGTTATGTTGGTTAAAGAAAGATTCAACGTTTTTCAACTCCCTCAGAGAAGCTCATGTGTGTTTGTCTTTCATTTCCATGGGATTAGCTTTCCAATGAATTTCATTACAATTCCCTAAACACACCTTGTGCGACTCTCGGTCCCTGCGGGGGAACTCCACCGCCAGTGGTCTCGCCCGCCCGAACCGCAGCAATCGTCACATCTTTGCTTTTCCGCAGTCTGCTGCTCTCCAGCCTCTGAGTTACTGAACTCTGGCTGACCTGACAGTAGTCTGGTTTTAACCCAGCAGTAACAACCCTCATCTGCCCGTCTCATCACCCCCTACACCCTCAGCCTGACCGCGAACACACGCGCTCAGAGTCAGACAAAGTGCAGCTGCACAGCACATTTAGTGCAGCGCCACAGTTTACTAGAGTGGACCGCCTTAGACTAAATACATTTCTCATGTAAATTTAATCTCTTGCAGAGTATGTGAGAAAAGGGGGGTGGGGGAGGACTTGTACACAAGATTATAAGTACAGTGAATATGAAGGCAAGCTGCAGTCTCACAGCAGGATGAAGGAGCGTTTTAGCAGAAAACACAAGAGAGTTGTGGCTGCTAAGAAACTGTGCTGCAAATGGATGCTAGTCTGGAGATGTGGTCTTTTTTTGTGTGTGTGGAAATGCCCCCATCAAGTTTAATTCCTGGGAATGTTATAATGATTCCCTTAAAGAAAATTGAAAAAAAAAAATCTCTTTCATTTTGCACCTGTTCGACAAGCCCATCAAATCATCTGAACCGGTCCAACTCCTCCAGTTACGAGTTTATTCTCTGGCCACCTACTGCATTTCTGTCGATTCTTTTCCACACCGAAGGTGAAGGGTTTACATCCGAAAAAAACAAAAATAAAAATGTAATGATTCACTCTGTCTCATTCATACCTGGGAAAGCACATCCTATTCAAGAGTCACCTTTTTCTTTGCTTGGAAGATAACTTATCTCTTCAAGACGTATCTCCCGTCATCTTCTGCAAACTGAATTATTTGTGCTCTTGCACAAATCCATGTCATCAACATCTGAAAAAAACATTATCTGTCTCTTCGAAGGATCTTGTCAGGGTGCCACATCTTGAAATGCCATTGCTTTTACAAAAAAATAAAATAAAATAAAGAAAAACAGAAGCGCTGAGGCTTTTGGCACCCGATCAAAATAACAACAGCCTGCAATTTAAAAGGGAAAAAAGAGCACAGGCACGATGCACCACAGAGGACGCAGACGATGGCACCATGCCTTCAGAAGGTGCATTAAGTGAGCATTAGAGTTACACCAATTGAAGCATTAATGTCACAAAGAAAATCTGAATGAACAACCCATTAGTTGAGTGCAAACTGGCCTCCTCGTTGTCAAATAAGACAAAACTCCAGAAAAATGAATGAAATGGTTCACTGAAACAGGGAAGAAACACTGCGTAATGAGATCACTCGGGGTGCACCAATTGCAGTTTTCTGGCCGATCGTCGATTGCCGATCTTTTAAAAAGCCTAACTAACCAATTCCAATTTTGGCCGATACCATTTTATTGTTTTTTGTCTGAAATGTTGCTGAATTGGCAACAATGGGCTGACTATTGTTACGATGCTGCCCCCGCTATAAGCTCTGCTAGCTCGTGATGGTTTGTATATCGAAGCCAAAAAGTTCAGTTTTGGTCTCATCTGACTGGGGCGTGTGACAAATCTTGGGGTTTTTCTTAAAGTATGCCTTTCGTTCATGTCCAGATTTGTGGCGCTCTCGCCTAATAGTCGTCCGTTTAAACGATCCTTTCACCTGAGTTGTGGATTTCTGCAGCTGCTCTATTCATACTGAGATTAACTGCAGCACGTATAGATAACCGGAACAAATGAACAAAACTGTTCAGATTTTTATTGACAAGACTTGAAAACCGCTTTAATTTACAATCATGGGTTGATCTGTCTCAGAACCTGACAATAACACAGATTAGACTTTGGTTGTAACCCAGACACACAGTCAGGAACTTGAATACATTTGTAAGACTCTGTATGTCTGTTAAAGTGTGCACATCTACGCATGCAGAAATGGCACTAACAGCATTACATGCCTGAGCACTCTGCTTTCTTCCTGCAGCTTTTGAACCACCGAGTACCCATTGTTTCCTTCCTTGTAACACACCGATGCACACTCACAAACACCTTTCCTGGGTCATTGTGAGGTTGCTGCTGAACGTCTTTATGTGTGACATGGCAACACAGTGTGGCATTCTTTTATTAAAGCCAATACGATAAATGTTTTTTTTTAATTCCCTTTTATAAATGGTTTCTTTTGCAGCGAGTTGACAAATAAAACAAATTACTTTGTTTAATCAACACAGATTCAAGTTTCAAGAGTGAAAGCAAGACGGCATCAGCTGTTCAAGTAAATAAACAGGCTGCATAAAACTGGAACAAATACTACTAATAAAAAAACAGCTTTGTGTGACAATCAAATTAGCCTCAAATACCTAAATACTCCAGACAGAAGCAAAGATTTCACAGCTTTCTACCGAGATTTGCATGCTTTTAAAAAACAGCAAGGTCAATATAATGACTTTAGCTGAATAATAAACACAGGCTGTCAAGCAAGTAAATATTTAACCTTGACAAAACAAAGGGAGTTGCATAGGTCACAGTAATTAATCAGAAAATAATGAAGCTGGGTCTAACTGGTCATGCTTTCTTCATTTTCAGTGTTCCTCATTGGTGTATGGTAGGGGCTCCTCTGATTGAGCCCATAAAGGTTTTATAGACCTTCAGCATCATGAACATATTTATGTATATAAAATACAAAACAATAAAGCTTGTCATGGATTAGTTGCAGATGCTTCTGCGTGAGGAGGCTAAGGAAAGAAACGGAGGAATTAGGACGAAATTCCAGAAAAACGTAAAAGACACAAACAGGAAAAGACATGAGTAAGAGAAAGATAGGTGAGAAAATTAAGTAGAAAGGCGGAAAGACGGACACAGGGACTATGAGTCTGTCTCTATTATTATTGCATTCGAAGATGTTGCAGGAAGCATAATTTGATCACCAGTTAAACTCAGTTTCTGGGCGTCCGAGTGTCAGAGTGTTGCAACCCAGAGACACCATTAACCACACATAAAGGCCACTGCTACAACATTTAGATAAATATTATAAAAGAAATGTAGCAATAACCACATAATAGCAACACTTAATCTCATGCTATGCTATGCAGACACTTTGTCTGCACTGAGGAAAATACAGTGTACCGCATGCTTGACCACGGACTGGGATTTTTTTTCTTGATTAATTAAACCTCCATTTATCTGACCACTAGGGTGCGCTCATAGGCTGAGTTTAGAGGTTTGAATGTGTGCCTGAAGATGCTCAGTGGGTACAGAAAAAGAAAAAGGAAAAAAAAACAAGATTGTGCAATCAGAGAAAAGCAACATAAAAGGCAGCTTATTCTGGTTTTATTTAGTAACTGCAAGATTTACACCCTACATCTCCATACACTCACAGGCCAGTTTATTGGGTACCCCTTGTCTTTGTCTGGGTTAGACACTCTTTTGCCTTTAGAGCTGCATAGATTCAACAATGTGCCTGAGACATTCAGCATCAAAACTCACATTTTGGATCATTTGATGCGACGCAATTCCTGCACATTCAATATAAAAGAGTGATCACATCCCAAAGGTCCCAAAGTTTTGATTGGGAGTGTTGAGATCCTCCTCAGAAGAAAAAAATAATGGTAAAATGATAATTATGTTGGAAATGTTTGGTGTTTGTGATGTTATTCTACCCATTTAGTTAATTTACTGGTAATTCTTCATATTGTTGAATGATCTCCTGAAATGATATTTTGTTGGCCAAAAGAAAATATATTTGCTGGCAAATAAAACGTAGTTGGCGTCAGTTTTGGATGCTTTTTAATACGCATCGGAATAAGGTAACAGCTCACTCCTGGTGATTGTTCTCGTGTTTTTTATTTTTTATTATTTTACCGTCTCTGTAAACAGTGTGGATAAAACAACCGGCAGAATTTCAAAAAGCAGATTTTGTTTAACTTTTCTGTCGCGTCTCCTCGTCTGCTCCAACTCACTGGGGGCCACAAATCAAACTGACAGGGTCAGAAAAAGCCAGTTTCATTACAGAAACAGAAACATTTCTCTTTGGGTACCTGTGATTGATATTTTATTAATCCTGATCTTTTTCTCCTCTGCTTTGCCCGGCGCTCAATTCACACAAAGAGAAACTAGCAACAGCTGCCTTATCACCTATGTTTTGTTGTTTCCCCGGTGTCATGCATTTGCTTATGGCTTGATTTTAGAGGAATGTGTCACATTGTTTACTGATCAGAGATAAAACAGGCTGATCCGCTGCGTCGAATTCATCATTGAATACATCGCCCGCCCTAAAAAGAATCAACCGGCACGTGATAAAATGGAAAACATAATCACGATGTGACACCATGTAAACAGTTCCTAACGGGGGGGAAAAAAAATCCCACCAACAAACACACAGACTTCAAGCTGTGTAAATTTCTCCATGTGTGTGTAGAGAGCGCACACAACCCTGAACATGACACTTATCAAAACGCTCAAGAAAAGAGAATCTTTTTGCTTTGAAAGCCGATTAAAATGAATACAGAATTGCGTTTACAGTAGCGCTCCTTCGACTGCAGCTGTTGATTTTTATTATTTATTTTTTAAAAGGAAGCTACAGAAGAACAGGATTGAGGGAAAATGTTTCATCACAACAGCAGCAACAAAAGAGCGAGACGGAGAGCCAGAGCGAAGGACAGCGATATGTCCAGGCTCTGTTGTTCGTTTTCATTTGAACCTCTGAACCCTGAATGACTTCCCATAGGGGCAAACAGCTTGTCAGCGCTGCGACTATGTGTGTGTGCAAGAAAAAGAAGACAAAGGGAGTGTGTCCACGCTTACATCAGCAGTTCAAACCCCTCATTTCACCGCCTCAGCACCCCTCAGTATTGCACCCTGCTCTCTTTACGCCCCATCTCTCTCTTTACACCCCATCTCTCTCTTTCTATTTCGCCTTCATCCTGGGTGTCACCAGGACAGATATTTACTCTTCTAGGAGGATGCCCAGACTACTTACTTCTTTCTGCCTGTCTAGTGTTTTTTTTTTCTTCTTCTTCTTTTTCACTGGCCCTTCAGTCAGTGAGTCAGTCCATCAGCTGTTCTGCTTTATCTGTCTTCTGGACTGGCTGTCAGTCAGTCTGTTAGTTGGTCTTTATCTCCAGCAGTACATCATGTCAGGCCATTTGTGAGGCTCTATTCCTGCCACGTAAAATACACTTTGCCAAGAAAAAACAGCTACTCTACAAACGGCACCCATTTTTGCTAATTATAACAAGTTAATCTACTATCACAGGAGGACAAGTTCACAAGCACAGCACCTATTTTATGAAGGAAGAAGAATTACTTGACGTTCTTGGACATCCTTAAGAGCTCTCTTAATATTTAGAGTATTTTTAAAGTGTAAATTGGTCTTTTATAAGTTGATCGGTCCAGTAGGGGAGTTAGCAGTAAAGAAGAGCATCTTAGACTAATTAAGTCTCGGTAACGGCTATTAGACTCCCTCTATATGCTAATCAGTTTTCTGCAGCCTGCTGGATGGACTACGGCCTTTTCTGTCGTAAACATTTGGAGTCTGTCAAACTCTGCTGGGACTGTAACTGGTGTTTTGGTTGAAGGTGCTTCTCAGTGTGAAACTGAGAAATGAATTTAAATATCTGATGTCCACTGTTAGGCGAGCCTGTGGGTTTGTTTAATTGAGTTGTTTTGCAGGATAATGAATTTAAACAAATTCTTAAATAGACTCAAATTAAACCTTCTTTCAGAACCAGTACACAGACTCAGTCCTGTAGAAAAGAAGAGACGCAGCATCAGGTTTAAAGGTCTCACAGGTCACCAAAAATTTAATACTTTCTAAGCTTAAAAAAACAGAAACATTGTATTGTAAATTCTTTTTTTAGGTGCTCAGTAATACATAAAACACTATATTTTAATGAAACAAAGTAGTCCGGTTTTCCTCGAATAGGGCACTGTAAGCTATTGTAGATTCAAAATGGATTTTTTTTAGTTATTTTGT
Organism: Poecilia latipinna; assembly: GCF_001443285.1. NCBI lineage: Eukaryota > Metazoa > Chordata > Actinopteri > Cyprinodontiformes > Poeciliidae > Poecilia > Poecilia latipinna. The sequence continues at coordinate 190,651 of NW_015113172.1, read as the reverse complement.
TTTTTTATTTTCCATCTTCCATCAGAACTATTTGTTGTGTTTATTGAATTGATGCAGACATGTCCGGATGTTTCTGGTTTGAGAAGAAAATTACTCTGCATCGTTTTTTTTTCTTTTCTTTTTTTTTTTTTGAAAGGGTTTATGAAAGGGAAAATACTGCTTTCAAAAAAAAAGTCAAAAAGTATCCATGTGTATAAATCGCTTGTGGTGGTGTGACAAATTTTCACCATTATTGTGCTCAGAACAAGAAACCAAACCTTGACCACAAGGACCTTGATCTTGAGAGATTGTAAAGAGCGACGGTCTCTCCACTTCTGCAGCTTTTGGTGAATGTTACAGCAGAAGTCTAAGTGCTGCCCTCTTGGCAAAATGAAATTGTACAAATTATTAACAGCAGGTATCAATAATTGTGACACCAGTGATTTTTGTTGAAACCAATTATTTCTTAACATGGATTTGCCTCCCCCCCACTGATTAAATGTACTTAAATTAAAGGTTAGATTTTTCTTCTTTTTTTTCCCCGTATCATATTCAGTAATAAAAAGCTACTGTATTTAGAGAGAGCCAATAATATAGCAGGTATTTTATTTTTCTTATACATCTATCTGATTAACTCCTACTTTCTTATTTAGTAGAAAGTAGGAGTTTCTACTTTCTACTAAAATAGTAATAAAGCTACTATTGTAGCTTTATTATTAAGCTACAATAAGCTTAATAATAAAACTTTTTTTGTCACAATTTACCACCTGGCCTATGTTCTGAACATTTCTGTAAAAAAAAAAAAATGTTCTTGACATTTTGGGTTTGAATATCTCAATCAGCTGCTCATTCTTTTCAAACTACGTTTTTTGCTGGCCTTGCTAAGCATGAACTCGATTGTTAAAAGTTTGAGAACTACAAGCAGAAATCTCACAGGAACATTAGTTTCTACTGCAGAGGAAGAAAAAATAAACCCAGAGAAGTCTCACGAAAATAACAAAACAAAGACCAAGTGCTGCGATTCAGAATGATCTTTCATTATTCATGGAGGAATGTGTGGGTTTAAAGTTTAATAGAATCAATATTGAATTCTGATCTCCTCATGCATTTAAAGACAAGAAGATCTGAGAGTATCAGCGTTCCATCGAAATGTCTGGGCTAATTTTCCCCAACTCTAAGATTAGAAGAAATGCACCAAACAATTGAGTTGAATAAAATAAGTGTGTGGAGATAAGGAGACGGCATTTTGAATAACACTGTCTGAGACATCCGGAGATCTGCCTTGTTTTACTAATGGCTACAAGGATGGATAAACTCCAAAATGCCTGAATAAAACCTAATGTTGAAAACTTTCTGGCATTGATTATTAAGGAATGACGTAAACAAACAGATGTTGATACCGAATGAAGCATGTCAGAGCACTTTAAGTAGTTTTATGATCTGTAAAAATGCTTTAATGTTGGCAATATTTATTATATTTTTGTGTGCTTGGCAATAATATCAGATTGGTCTCTTTTTCCAGATACAAAATCTAAATAAAAATGAACTAAGAATGATGAAAACTGTCACTAATCTTTCACCAAAATCACTTAAATATGGAGAATCTGTGATTAGTGACATGGAAACCAGGTGAGTCTCATCAGGGGAAAGCTAAACAGCTGAGCAGGAGAAAGGAGACTAATCAAACTGAGACAAACAAAAGGAAAGAAGACAAGAAAAAAGGAAGACAAAAAAAAGTAATAAAAGGATATAGCAAGACCTAACCAAAATGATCAACAACACAGAAATCAACAAAATATGGCAAGACATAAGTATGAACAATGAAAACCCCAAAAATGATCACAAACACTTTTGGATTATGAAATTCATGACTGTGATCTTAAATAATTGCCAGCTGCTCCTTTTATTGCTATTGTTAGCTTTCAGTTCTTCTGTCTGTCGGGCTGCAAGAAGGCGATCTCATTGATTATTTGGAGCATTGCTTTAAAAGTCGACATTTCCATGACAACTTCCTGTACTGAACTTTTAAGTTTGAGCTATTATTTTACTTTTGAACAGCCTGAAGTACTCTGAGAGCTAATCTGTTCTCTAATCCCATCTAAACTGCAGTTTAAGACCCATTAATTAAGCAATGCCGCATGAGTTATGCAACAAATGCCTCTCATGCAACTTCCAGCAGCTAAAAGCCCCGTGCACAGATTGTTTCCACAGACCTACATTTTTTTTTTCTTTTCTCTTTTTTTTTTCTCTGCAAGGTGCAAGCTCAGGCTGCTTTCAAACCTCATATGTCTTAATTTTACTCTCATAATTAACACTCCAGCTTTCCTAAATGTTCATCCTCTGTGACAAATGAGGGCCGTGTAAGCCATGACCTAACCGAGGCCCGCTGTCTGTTTCAATGCCCACGGGACGGGAGCTGAGGAATGGACTGGAAGAAACCGAGTGTTGGAGGTGAGGTGTGTATGTGTGCTTCTGGTGACCTGTGTGAGTTAAGACCAGGATTTGTGTTATTCTAAACCCCCACAGAGAAAAGACTTGGCTGTCATTCAGAGGACATGCAGCAGAAAAATAAGAGTCTCAGTCGCATCCGGCAACATTATTCCCTCTTTCTCGTCTCCTCTTCATGCCATTTATGAATTGTTAAAACATAAAACAAAGGATTCAGCTTTCAAAATGGGCAATGGTCTCCCGTAGGATTTAAAGCATCTTGAAACGGTATTCATACCCACTGACACTTTGCATTAATTGTCACCTTAAACCACAAACTTTGGTGTGTTGTTATTAGCATTTTATGCTAGCATATAATATTGTGAAGGTAACGGTTTTCAAAAGTGTTTGTAGAAAAAAAAATCTGTAAAGCCTGGCATGGATTTGTGTTTAGTCTTGTTCCAGTATAGCACTAGCTTCTCTAGTGTTATACTGGAAAAGTGAACATTGAGAACATTAATGAACGAAAGCATCGTAAAAAACCACAGCTAGTCAGGAACAAAGTTCTGGAAAAGGTTAACCCCGGTTTGCATTATGAAGGAATGTGGTTATGTATTTTGTTGTAATTTTATACGAAAGACTAACCCATGATAACACATAATTGTAAATTGAATGGTTTTCAAAGCTGTTTCCAAATACAAATAAGTGCCTTGTTCCAAAGGAACTGCTTGGTTTCAGAGGTCACCTCTTCATTTCAGCTTCTGTGTGAAAGTTGTAGAAGCATTGTAAAAAAGAAAAGAAAAGAAAGAAACAAGGACCACAACAGCTCAGGGATAAAGTTTTGATGAAATTTAAAGTGGAGTTAGGTTATATAGGTTTTATGTGGAGGAAAACGCTGCACCTTACCCCTGAACTTACACTCTGCGAGGCTGGAGGGTGTGGGAACGATTTTCTGATTCTGCTAAGAAAATGGTCAGAAATGTCTGCTGCTGCATAAGCAGAAAAAAAAAGGAATTCAGGGTGACTTAATACGGCTAATTAGATTTTTAGTTATAGAAGTAATTGTAAAACCTTTCATAATGTTGCTTCTATTTCAAGTTTGTTCTCTATTTTGGATTTTTAGCCAACGAATGCTGTGGTTGTAATATTACAAAATATGAAAAACCGTGGTACAAATATTTTTCAGTGCTTAAAAAGAAGACCTCTACGTTACACCTCGTCTGTTTAGCAAACAAATAAATTTGCCAATGTTTCTTTATGTCACCGTTTCAATCTACAGGGTCTTAATTTGCCACTTTTTCACTCCTTTATCTGTGGACTGATGCCTGCCAGCAACAGAAAACGAGTGAGTTTATCAGTGCTTGAAAGAACGTCGTAATACCTCACAGCAGACGCGGGCATCCGTGTGATACTTAGTGATGCTCGACTGAGTTCTCCAACTTGCGCTCTGGCATTAATAGAAATCAAGATGGAGAAGATGATGAAAGGAAAACGCAAGACTGACAACTGCTGAGACATGTGGAGATGACGAGGAGCACTTCTGTGCCCCCGTAGAGAAACATGTCCGGGGTCGTAATGAGTCTTCTTGTCTCATGTAAAATGAAAACGTGCCATTATCGCGCCGCGACCAATCTGACATTATGATGTGAATTATAGGTTGTACTGGAGGGAGGTGGAAAGCTGCACATGTGAAATCATCACAAGGACACCTTCTAATTTCCAGAAATAGTCTCCTCTTTATCTCTATACGCTGTCTGAAAAATCGCCGAGCGGAGAATGAAGTTGATAAATTCAATTTCCACTCATTTCGAGGCGAGTGCCAATGTTTAACTCCATTATTAGCTTGCAAGCTTCTTCAAGGAAGATCTTACAAGAAGATGGAGCCACTTTGTTTTTTTTTTTATCGGCAGAAAAGTTTCACTTTGGTTAACTGAAAATAGATAACGGTAAACGATACGGATAATTTCTTTTGACAGAACCAACCACGAGGGTATGAAATGCAGAGGTTCATTTGTTGGGACATATATTGTTTGGCCATTAGCCCCAGTTCACTCTGCACAGCAGCGACATCACGGACGTCAAAATGAATTATAATGGAGTCGCTTCAGGCCTGCCAGCTTTGATCTCTTCTCTACTTATTTAGCTTAGGATGATAAACCTACTGGAAACTCATCAGGACTAGCAGAATGAGAAACTATAATTGTCTTCACAAGGTCAGGGAGAGATCTTTTTTTTAATTTGACTGCATTGTTCATGTCTTCCAACTAATATCATTGGACAAACTAATATTACTGGACCGCCCTCCGGGAACTTCATTACTTTCATGGTCTTAACTCAAATAGAGGGGCATTTTTTTAGGAATAAAATAATAATTAGGCAAGTAAATCATACAGCAAAAAGACGTCTCCTTCTTAGCTGCGCGTGTTCAAAGATTCACGGTGACCAAAAGGAAAAGAGTAAAAGTTTTTTACCTTAAAAATTCAAGGTGGTATTGAGCCTCGTGTCCTCCTGCCTGCATTTCTGCTGCCTCAGTAAAAACAAGAAGAGCTGCACAGACCTCCCAGCTGACCCAATAAAAGTAGCGCATAGGAGAGGGATTAGCTCTGTTTTTTGGTTTTGCTAGAAGGAGAACCATAAACTCAACTCTCAGAAAAAGCTGAGCTACTGTGCAATTACCTAGAAAGCTTCCAATATAACCATATACAGGCAGTCTAAAGTTATGACATACATGTGCTTTTTCATTTTCTCCTGTTATTGTGAGGTTTAAATCCAAAGAGGACAAAACTTATGGCATCACAATTTGACAGAGAGATCAGCTTATTGGCTTTTCAAGAGGGAGCTGATTCAAATTCAAAGATTAATCCCAAAGGGAAATTAAATAAAAGTCTAAAAATTAAACTGGAGTTGATGGTAGATATGTGGTTTACATATTTCATTGCAAAATGTCAACCAAGATGGAATAATGTAGTGTTTTACATTTTGTCACTAATGCTAACACAATCCCCATTTTAATACGTGGTAGTGGCAGCATCATACTGTGGGCATGTTTTCTCCAGTAGGGGCACTGTTGAGCCTCTGCTCCAATGGACTGGTTCAGATCAGAGCATGTTCATGTTAGAGTGGTCCAGTCAAAGACCTAGCTAAAGTTGAAGCTCTTCAAAAATAAATAGTTAAACATTTATGTCCAGACATTCTCCATCCTCTCATTGGATTTGACTTGGTTTGCAAATATGACAAAAAAAAGAAAAATGTATTTTTCTTTTACTTCACATGTTTTATATTGATAATATAACACAAAGTAGGTATAACTGCAGTTATAATCAGGCAAAATATATAAAAAAAATTCCCTTTGCTTATATGCAACTGCAAGACGGTACAGTGCAGGGGTTTGCAACCTGCGGCTCTGGAGCCACAAGTGGCTCTTTGGATCTTCCAGAATGGCTCTTAATAACTTTGGCTTAAGATAATAAAAAAAAAAAACATACTTTTAACAATGCAGCTTTTAGCAATTTTACAGATTTTCTTGAATAATTTAGTATAATTTGCACAACAAAATGACGCTACAAGTACCAATAATACTTTGAAAAAAATGTGCTTTTCTTTTGCCAATATCAACATCCCATGTAAGAATTTTATCCATCTCGTTTTGCTAACATTTTTCTGTATATTAAAACCTCAAAATAGAAATAAAATGGTGGTTCTTTAAAAAAATGTCTTTAATCAAGAGGTCATGTAAGACTTGTGGCTCTAAATGAGTTTTATTTAGCTGGACTGGGAACAAAAATGGCTCTTTGAACTGTAAAGGTTGCAGGCCGCAGCTATAGTGGAATATGCTACATGTTGTTAGTGGTATGACTTCCTGGGGACCTTTGAACCAAAGTGTTGGTCGAATAATTTCAGATCTGTTATCCATGTGTTATCAGCCACTTTGTAGTTTGATGCGTCACATGTCTGGGCTTTGACCCTGCTCGTTTTCCAATCTCAAGTTTCCATGTTTGCATCTGAACTTCTAAGCTTCTGCATGAACACTTTCTTTGTGAACTGATGTTTGTTCACACACAAAGTGAGGATGGCTGGTTTGTGGCATCTCGCAGTCGACCGAATATTTCAGATGAAAAGGGCTGGGGCGCCAGGAGGAAGAGCTTGTGATGTTTAATCAGGTCCTTTTTTTAATTCCTCCTGCTGTGATGAGCGCTGGGCTTTAATTCTGCCCCTCATGCTCTGTTGCCATGGTGAATCCTCACAAATTCTCATTCCAGTGGCATTGGGCTGATTCGGTGCCCAGCAAACATCCAAGGACGCTCATCTACGCACTCAAGAGCTGGCAAAAGTATGCAGGAATTCCTGAAGACGTACAAGAGAAACTACGGAGTTACACATATTGAACCTGACATGGAAATAATGCAAATTCATGTCTGCATGAAGAGATGAACATGCCTCCGCTGTTTATTATGTACAGGCATGTAGCGCTTGAAGCCCTAAGCCTCCACTGGCTTGTCTACAGATTGATGCTTCAACCATCTGTCAGCTAACAGCTCTTCATGTTTCCCTTATGTGTATTTTGGAACTTCACAGCCCAACGTGGCAACATGCCGCTTCGTGCATTTTCGGGGGTGCCAAACTATACACATATATACATCAGGCTCAATAGTACCAAGCAACCATCTAATCTAAACATTTGTTTTTTTTTTTCATACATCTTGATATGATGCATAGAGGTAGTTGGCACCGTTGCATAGCTCCAATTTCCTTCACATATAAATCATATGTTTATACTCCATGTCCAAATGAATATAATTCTCTCTAATACATCTTAAGGAGACACAAGGATAATACTCTCAAATATAGACCACAGTTTGAGTCCAACCAAGTTTCCCCCACAAATGCAAAAAAAAAAAAAAATCTAGTCAACAATGTTATATAATAAACACTTTTGTCACTTCAGGATGGAGGTGAAGAAAGTTGAGTTGGATTTCAGCAACAAACCTGGGTCGTTTTCACATCCTTTTTCATTTGTGGAATATATTACCTTCAGTGATTTGTATGTCAGAAAACAAATCAGTCTTCTATTCTTTATTTCTCTCAGCAACAAAACAGATGTATATCAGATATACCATATGCCAAGATGAAAAAATGAACACAAACACGACGTTATATAGACTATAAAGTATATATCTCTTCTTGTACTCCAAGTTTGAATAGTGTATGTGTATTAGGATCAAAGCTGTGGAAACCACAGTGTCGGGACAAGAGATATTATTATTTTGTGATGCATTGTTTTGATTTAATTTTACAGAATAATTTAGCCATCAAGAAATTAAATTTAAATGTCTCATAAGTGTTTCCGAGTGGAAACATAAGCATTACTTAATTGTTAATTGTTAAAGCAATAACTGTGGATACTGGTCTAAGTATATTAGCTATTTGTCTATGATGAACAGCATAATCATAGATGTCAAGAAAGGTAATCTAAAGTACAATATGCAAAATAACTCAAATTTATCTAAAATAAAAGAGAAGTAATTAAAAAGATCAAGTAGGGAAACTGGGGGAAAAAAACACTTAATTGGGTGAACCATTTATCACCATCAGTCATTCAATAGATTTATAGAGCAAATCAATAAACTAAATGACAAATAGGGAAAGTACAACGAGAAAACTCAAAAGCAATCTGGAGAATCAGATTATTTGCCTATTTTTACTCTAAAATGAATTTAATTAAAGCAGCCATGATATAATAAAAATGGAGCTACGTTTGATCATTTTCCTATTGCTGCATTCATTAATAATCATTTGTCATATACAGAATTGACCATTAACAATTTTAAGACAGGGGGCCTTAAGGATGAATTAATAAATGACAAAATGTGAAATAATGAGTCTAGAATACTGGTGATTAAATGTAATGCAGAGTGAGATATTGTTAACTTTCCTTTGAATTTAAATTAATGTTTTATTTGACACAGCGTTCAATTCATCATCCACAATCGGAAAGGTTTCTGTATCCACCAAATCCACGCGAATATAATTTACATGCTAAACATGAAACAAAGTGGAAACAAAAGTCTTTTTTTTTTAGTTTTAGGACCAAACAATATGCATTAAGTTGTGTTTCATCAAGAAGTACAGGATCAACATTACTATTTTTTTCAGTAAAGCGACCTGCTTTTACCTACATATGAAAGGTTCCAGCGCAGACTAGCTCACTGGACTACCGGGGGATTTCCCGGTGGGCAGATGGGGCCGGTGGGTTAGCCAGTGGGGAAGCCGTCGCGCTTGAGTGACGCCGTGCACTCCTGCCTTCTGACTCTCCTCCGCTCCGGTCAGGTCAGGTAGATCTCAGCACAGTGGACCTATAAACACATGAAAGAGCGCTACAATCACTCAGTTTAAATCGCTGAACTTAACAACAACCGCTGTTTGCTGAGATGTATTTGTGAACAGACTGAGCTCAAACACAACTAATTAAGCTGCTAGCATCAGACTGTAGCTATGCTAACACAACAATCTACTTTTTTTATAGCAGCTTTAACGAGGTTAGCATTGTTTTATTTTTCAAGCTTCACAATGATTTTGTTGCTATGGCTGTTGAATGTTGTTTGCATGGTCTTTTATACATTAACAACACTAATATCTTGCACAGACTGAGGCTGATGATGACTCAGGAGAAGCAATAGACAGCCAGAGGGCCCAAAGCTCAGATTGCACAGTTATACTAGTTAGATTTTATGTTATAGCTACATGTAGATATTGTTGATGTAAATCATATTAGCAATCTCAGGATAAAAATCATCACATTAGCACTGTAACTTTATATAGACCTATAATTCTCATTAAAATTTCAGTGGATCTGATGAAGGGTGAGGGTGGGCCGGTCTGCCAGGAGCTCCCAGGACACTTTTCCTCCCCAGTCCGGCCCTGGCTTCTGGCAGCACGATTGATCTTAATAATGAGCATATTGAAAGCCAACAGCATGTGTTTGCGCCCCTGTTTACCGAGCAGTAATTACAACAAAGATTTCCTTGGTAGCGTTCTGGTCCAATGTTGTTTTTGGACAGTTTGTTTTTTAGCTCAAAATATTTCATCGGCAAACATGCACAGTTGGTGCGAACAGAGAAACGGTGCAGCACGGGGTTTATGTATGACACAGCATGAAAAACGGTTCCTATCCTCATCATGTATGCACCTATTTCTGAAGAGAAGACATGCCCTTTCACTTTTGTTGCATTACATCCATTTTTCACTTGGCTGACTCCTGAAACATTTGTGTTAATTCAATTTTGTTCATTTTCTTTAAAAAAAAAGAAGAAATCAGTTCACTTGCTTAGCCTGATGGATGACTTTGCTATACTTAACAAGCACTCTGGCGGCATGCAGGTGACCATCATTTATCAGTGTTATCGAACTGTGCCAACAGTATAAAAAAATAAGTGGACGGAGAAAAGATGGCAAAAAATCTGATTAATCTCATATTGCACTGATCTTCCATGTGAGTGGGTGAGCCTTAAAAAGATGTAAACAGAAGTGACATGTGGAGTTGCTGAAAGGATCACTCACACAAAGCCTTGTTAGCTGGAGGACATTGACAAAGGAAAAGGGGAGACGGGGAGTCTGGTCGTCACGGAGAGGAGCTGACAAACAACTTTGAATATATCCACATATTTTAAAGAAATCCTGTCAGTCATATTGGCTGCTATATTTTTTCCTGGGACTTTATGTCAAATCTTTGAGTTATGTATACCATAAATGTCATTATGCTAAACATTTAGGCAGTCTGTCATTCGAGCATTAAATTGTTTCACTTCCTGTACACAAAGGGGTGTTGTACTCCAAGCTGACAGTTGGCTCTCTGTAAAATCGTGACCATTTATGAACAGCTGCCTGCTCTTTATGCTGCAGGGTTTCCTCCAGGACGTTTTCAACTGGGTGGCAAGACGGGAGAAACAGATCATCTTGGGGTAGCACGCCAAGATAACAGAATGTCAGGAGCAAGGATGGGGCGTCTTTTCCCGTTTGTCGTCATTGTGAAAGTAAATTATTGCGTTAAGAATCATCCATCCTGTGGTAATAATAAAATAAGGTTTGAAAACCCAAACATTACTTCTACAGTTTTATTATACTGTTGGTTTCATGACATCATCAATCAAAGCTGATCTAAAGCGATCTCAAAATATGATTGAAGTGAATTATTGTGTCAAGTGTGAACAGTGGGATTCAACTCTGATTGACTGATTAGCACTTTGTCGGTTTGATCAGGATTGTTTTTCTTTTTTAAGAATGAATCTTAATTGTTTAATCTGCAAATGTATAAATTAAAGAGTGTTGTGTTGACACATTAAAACAATTCTGAATGACGTACATCTACGTAGTAAAGGAAAACGATAAATATTATAACCCTAGGCTATACAAAAAGAGCTTTGGTTATATTTTTATATCTTAAAATATGCATAGACTGCTGCTTCTTTCTACTTTTGTACTTGTATGTTATATTTGCACTCACATTTTTATGTCATTTTAGCTTAGCGTTTACAGTGGTGAGGTGTCTAAGAGAGCCAAGCCTCCCTCCTCCTGACGATGTTTAGATTGGCGAAGATGCCCAGAAAACATTTGCACGTTAAAATCCTCATCAGACCCCAGAGACATTACAATAATAGCTTCATTAATCTCATAAATCGGTGGCATCACTCAGCCACGAGCATGTCATATTACGGCAAAGCAACAATCTGCTAGCAATAGTTGCCATTCATGGAAGAGTAGGAGATTGATAAATGATACGACACTAAAGTTGTCATAGAGTTTGAAATTGCGACGCAAAATATATTCCTCAGTTTTAATAGAATTCATAGTGACTCAAACACTGAGGAAGAAAACAAAGAATGAATGAGCGACAAAAAAAAGCACTGCCTGACTGAGTGTGTTTATTAAAAAATGATGGAGAAGCATGGGAGTAGAATGCTTATCAAATATAAATGTGTTCTGCTTTGTTTAGCGTATTTTAGGATAAAATATGAATTTATAAATAGGTTTCTATGTTAGAATCGAGGCCTAAGGGCTCCAGCATGTTGGATTCAGAATTTATTGCTTTAAAGTCGGCTAAAATTGACACTAATTGTGTACCATCTTTAAACATGTTAAGAAATTGTATAACACAGTGCAATGTATTTATATGGGGACAAGCAGTACATTAGGTGGGGTTTTGTCCCCATTACAGTATTACAAATCTCATTTCACTGATGTATAAAAATATAAAAATAAGTAGTTGAGTTTTCTAGGCAGCTACACCAAATGCAGTTTGATTTCAAGTTAAGCCAGGTTACAATAAATTCTTCTAGAAATGTTGAAAAAAAAATTATTTTGCAGAAGCATCACAATGTATGTACTGCATACAGAATATGTTCCATGGATAAAAAATTTGCAGAAATGGCCCAACAACGTTTTTTTGTAATCTCATGCTGCACCATGCAGGCATGCATCTCTGATTTACCTGCATAAAGAGGCTCCAACTGCAGGCTGGGTTTGCCTATTTTCTGATAAATTCGGCTAATAATTATTTGACAACTTGAAGGGACTCACAGACAATGAGCATTCAATAAAAAACAAGCTAGAAAACAACTTGGTAAATATAATAGGACCCAAGGCCTCAAAGAATACAGTTTATTTCTTATACCTATGTCAAACATTTTATTAGTTACATACTGTATGTAGTCCTTGGAACCAATGTTTCTTAAGCTCCATGCTCAACCACTTGTCTTCCCAGTTAAAAAAATATTCACTTTGAGGTTTCTAAAAGTATGTCCCTGAAAGTATTACCCATAAATGAGATTAGTTTCAACTAGAAAAGCTTTTCGGATAAGAAGGATGTACATTCAACAATTTAAAAAGAAAATTCAATTGACAGTCAACCTGTAGGCACAGATTACAACACTTTTTATACCACAAAGGCAGTGGACAGGTTTGTCAGTAAACCAGTGTTCCTTTCAGAATCAAAAATCCATGATGGACACTCACAAACCAATTTATTGAGTGTCAATTTGGACCACTTTATACCATCAGAAATTGCTGAAGCAAGGTGCCAGAAACATTTCTCCGATACTTTTGATTACATGAACATGACTGCATCACGGATTTGCTGCCTGCACATACATGATATTAAACATCCTTAAATCCAGCCCATACAGAGCTCAATCTCTATTGGACAGAGATCTGCTGATTGTGCAACAGTGAACCTATTTGAGATGATCTGAGTTTTTGGGATGGTGCACATACTGGGGTCCTGAGGGTATGAACATGGTCAACAATATTCAGTTTGGTTGTGATAAATGATAAAGTGATGAAAAGGGGCCCAAAGTGTGCCGAAGAAAAATATCCTCCACACCATTAAACATCCGGCAGCAGCCAGAACTATTGATACAAGGCAGAATGGATCCATGCTTTAATACTGCCTATGCCAAAATCTGACCCGACCATATGAAGGTCACAGCTAAAATTAAGACTCACGGGACCAGGCAGCAATTTTCCAATCTGTTATTGTCCATTTTTGATGAGCCAGTGCATACTGTATCCTCCGTTTCCTATTTTTAGCTGTGGCCTTCTGCCATTTCAAGGTTTGATTGTTGTGCATTTCACAGATGATATTCTCCATACCTTAGTCTTAATGAGCAGCTATGTGAGTGACTATTATCTTTCTGTCAACTCTAATCTCCAAATTCACTTCTGATGTCAATAAGGTCTTTTGTTTCACATAGTTGACATTCACTGGTGTTTTTGACTTTCTCTAAATCGTTGTGAAAATCCCAGTAGATCAGCAGTTTCTATAACAAGAGCCATACCACATTGAAACTCCCAGATTTTCCTTTTTGCCTGCTGCCATGTGACTGGCTAGAAATATGCTGAATGGATGTGTGGCTATTTGTGTGGCCGTTTGTGCCATCAAGCAATTGAAAATATGTGCTTAATCAAGTGGCTGGTGAGTGTGTAGTAATTACATCATCTGTGCACCGCATCACAACCGCTGTATTGTGTTCTCTACGAACAATAGCTCAGCTGAAATCCACGACGTAGCCGTTTATAGCATTTTATATTGTCGTTCTTTATCAAAATTTCAGAAGCTAAAAAAATGACCCCACGCCACGAGGAGAACAAGTCGTCAGAACGTGAACTTTCTCTCGCACTCGGTAACAGCACACGTTCTGACTCTGTGTAATGTAAATCCATAGTTTGATCTACACGGGCTGTTTGTGTCTGCCGGGCACAGCTGGGCTCATGTGGGGTTATAAATAGCTAATGTACACAAGCTCTGTTTGCCCGCTGAAATGGATATTCTATAAACAAACAAATAGGCCTGACCCACACGGGTTGATGGATGAATGTACGCCACAGGGTGCAGTTAGCGGGTAATAGGCTTCCCTGTAAATGCTGGCATCTACGGCAGCTTAACAGCGCTTAACAAATATAAGCTTACACAAGAACTACGTTGCATATGTATTTCCTGTTGTCCTACGGACACTGACAGTTTTCGGTGACTGTGTTTGACGCCTGCATATAGGCCCAATCTCACAAAGGATCAGTCAATACATTGACTAGTTGAAAAAGAAGAAGAAAAAAATACACATCCAATTTGTATATGTACCTGCCAGCCACACACCCGGTGAGCCAGCATTGGGCTGTAACAGGTCTGCAGGCTCATTAATGCAATGATAATTTGCACCTCTAGAGGCCCGGACTATCGAGCGAAGGCTCATTTACTTTGCTGTGTTGACAGGGAAGGAGCTTAATGTGCCTTTGCAGATGTTTGTGTGTTTCTGCGTGTGTGTAATCATGCGTGACCATGCAACAGGGATTCACTCATCTCTGCCAAGGTCAGAGAAGGAAGCTGTATTCATTATCCACAGCCGCTGATTGTGCATTCAGAAGGAATTTACATTGTGCAGCTACAATGAGGATATAACAATGGACACGGTGCTTGTGGTGCAAAGATATTTCTCTGGCTCATCAACCATGGACCTACCCAAAGTTGTATTTTCAAAGGATCTCCTAATTGTCTTCTCTGTCCAAAACAAACAAAACCAAGCATTTAATGAGTGTTTTCTTCTCAATTTCACAAGAACATCAAATCAAATTGAAAGCTACGATTTGACTGGATAGTTCAAAACCTTTGAAGGGAGGATATGTTAAGAGGTGTCAAGCAGTTAATACCTCACCTGTAGTTGGTAACTATCACGGTATTCATTTCATATATATCCAGCTCAGCTGGTCCTGGAGGCTGAAGCTAACAGCTAGTCAGATAAGGGCTAAGACCAAAGTAGACTTCTGCCAAACAACTTGATTCACTCAGTGTTTGGACGTGGTGTTGCCACATGGCAAATTGGCACCAAATTAGAACAAAGGAGCAAAACTTAAAAAAAATATCCAAAAGCAGTCGTCCTCAGCTGTTTCGGCTCTGATTGGAGTCGGCGGTTCGGTTTGCTGGATTGCAAACACGGCTAGGAGACTTTGACATATAAGAAGTTGTTCCATGAAACAACCTTTTTCATGATGTCTTTGAGATTTAAATATTTCCATGACATTAGAAGTGTGAATTGATCTTGTTCTCTCTCTGATAGCCATTAGTTTCACTTCCCAAAACCAAATAATCTTTATTTATGCTAAATAATGAAGATGCTAAAAAAGTTATCTACTGTAGGAAAGATATTAACTGTCTGTAGCCTTTAAAAAAAACAAAAAAAACAACCTTCATTCAGAAATGACCTGGACTCTTTGTAGTTCAGGTCATTTCTGAACCTGAACTGTTTTTTGGGGCGGATTTAAGTCTCCAAGATGGACTGATCTTCACAGTCCCTATCGTCACTGGGTTTTCTTTCCTCTTCACAAAGTTCTCTTACAGGAAAAAATGATTGTGTGATTTGAAAAAAATAGTCAACTGAAGCACAGACTGAGCAGCATCACAACAGAGAGAAAAATGAAACATTGTTGAGTGTTTGGAAATCCCAATGTGGGAAGATGAAGATCATCAGAGGATGGCCGTCCGCACACACACACACGCACACACACACGTTTCCACCTTTCTTCACACAAAACGTGTGTGAAGAGAGGGATTGCTTGGTCCGAGATTGAAGATTAGAATGAGAGGCAGGCGATACAGTCCGACTTGTTCCCTTCAACAGGTTCATCCAGAGCTGAGCTCGCGCAAGGTGACAGAAAGGTAAGAATAGGAGAGGAAGGGCGGGTAGTATGAAGTAAGCGAATAGAAAGCTTGGGTTACCGACTTCATCTTTTTTTAACAGATAAGGAAGTTGAGTGACGGTAGCGAAAAGTCAAACTTAGTTCGACCAAGTCTCCCAGGCCAAAATAATCCCATCAACCATCAAGTTTAAATTAAATCTCCTTTAAAATACTCGCTTCATTTCTCAGCATCATGGACATTTTTTCCCATTGCATATCTTTTTCCCATGGCCTAATGCTTTCCCACACAATGAAGAACCAAGACTCAATGGCCCGTTTCACTCTTATCAGCTGCCTGCGACTCTGCACTTCCTCGGCTGTGAAAGCTCACTGCTGTTCTGCTCCGAGACAGAGAGGAGGAGAGAGACAGAGCACCGAGGAGGTAGTTCCCCTGGTCCTTTGTGCCACCCGCCCTCCACTGCCCCTGGGGTAAACACCAGCAGCTGGACCAGCAGAGAAACAACATCTGCAAACACGCTATGCGAGAATGAGTCCTTGTTCCGGGGTCCGCCTTGGCCGCCCTTCAAAGAAAAACCATATCAATACATCTATTCTGACGTGAGAGAATGGGAACTGTTTTTTTCGGGGCGGATTTAAGTCTCCGAGATGGACTGATCTTCACAAGCCGAAATGAAGGCCGAAAAGGCTTTAATGATAAAACTGGGGGAGCAGAGAGTGGTGGTGCTGCTGTTGGTGGTGGTGGTTTGGATGTTGAAGTTGATTAGTTGATCATGTGACGACGGCCTTTCTCCGAGCTGTCTTTAATTTGCTCAGCTAGTAAAGAAAAGTAATTAATCTCATACTTCCGAGACCTCTCAGGGGGAGGAGGGGCTCAGCAGCACATAATGGCAAGTCTTATTGTGAAAATTCTTTTTTTTTTTTTTTTTTAAGCAAATTGGTTGAATGTCTGAGAGGCTTAAGTCCGGGTTTTTCTGCACAAAACTATCTCAAGGGGGATTTAACCTCCGTAGAAACTTGTCCCCACTTCTGCAGCTGCCTTGGTTACACTTCGAAAGATGAGGCCTTGCTGTAATTTCACAAAAAGTATCTGACATTTCCACAAAGATTGAAGGCTTCATTGTTAACCACGCAGAATTGTAAACTCTCAAAGTAGAAAAAGGACGCCGACAACAACAAAAGTGGTAAAAGATGGAATATTGAGAAAAAAAATTATTTGATGAAGGGTAGATTTGAAGATAGAGAAGAATTAAATTGATTAGTGATGAAATATTTAATGAGGGAGTGTGTGCGAATGAAGGTGATGAGGAAAGAACAGAGAGAGAGAGAGAGAGAGAGAGAGAGAGAGATGAAGGATAGATAATCCCCCCTGCCTGATGCTGGTTTCGTTTGACTCTGTGCGATAACAGCAGCTGGAGATCGCCCGTGAAATCTAGACCCCTCCGTTATCCCACCGCTTCCCGTACAACAATGCTGTTTACTGCTGTATCGCTTTACCTCAACTGTAACCCACCTCTTCAAATTACAGCCATAATGCGTTTGCACAACAGCAGACGCACAGTGGAAGTCACCGCTGATAAGGAAACACTCACACAGCCACAAGCGCGGGACAGAAATATGCACGCAGGAGAACCTCGCTGGTAAAGTCGAGCTAAGACGTCCTAAAAGCTGCCGAGGAATCAAATGAAAGCAGATCTTTCTGTGCAGGTTCGCAGGGACTTCTCATTATGAAGGGGAATAAAAACACTAGGAGACCACAATAAAGTATTCTGTATGCGACTTTTGCCATCATTCAGTTTAACTGGAAATTCAGCTGTAATTCAATTCAGGAGAAAAAAAAATCTGAATGATTTACAAAGTTCCAATAATATACACACAAAAACTTATGTTTTCTTGAAATGCTACTTTTGAACCAATTTCAGCTCCAAATCTTCTTTGATAGGAGTCTATGAGCATCCCATATCTTTTTTTTAAAAGCAATATTGTTTGTCAGTTATAATAGCTCAGGACTTTGATTAGGCCAGCTTAAAACTTGGATCTCTCTCCACTGTTCTGTAGTTTTGGATATTTGCTCGGACTCACTGTGATGCTGAAAAATAAAACCTATCTTCATCTTCAGCTTTCTATTGGATGCCTTAAGATTTCTGATCAAAACTGGCTACTATTTGGAGTGATTCAGATATTTTTTTAAAAATAAAAAAACATTGTTCCATGTAAAGAAAAATGGCCGCTGCTCATTAAAGCTGCCACCAACATTTTTCACTAAGGGAAGTGGGGCTCCTTTGGTAACATCCTGTGTTGTTTTGGGGCCAAACTTACCCTTTGAAATTATAATATTAGGTGCAAGTTTAGCTTTCATCAGACCGTAACACATTCTGAGACATTCTGTTGATTTTCCCTTTGGAGGAAAATACTTGTTTGCTGAAGCTCTGCTCCTTCGAAGAGAAAACAGAAGATTTGTCGCCACATGTAAAACACAACCAGGACTCGGCTGAATTTCCTGGAGCTCCAACAAAATTGCACATAAACAATTATAGCCAATTAGAAACAAAATGACTGATGCTTTATAATTATTTTGTAACCATTAAGAAGGCAGCAGGCAGCAATTTCGAGCCACCAGTGAAGATTTTGAGCTTTATTAGACGTGAAACCGGTAGCGTCACACGGCGTTATTGTCACAGGGAGCCGCCGCCGTGATTGGTGCGCGTTAACTGGTTGCTCCAACTGTGACACGAGCTGCAGATTCTGAGCTCAGGAGCTTTGGCTTTCATGGCCCATCTCTGCATCACCTCAGAGGCCGTTCACAGCAACGATCATCGCCGCTCACAGTCCTCAATAGACATTCATCTCCAGCTCATTCACGACACACACATTAACCTGACATCTGGAGGATACGGTTGTGTGGATGAGAATGTTTTCATTTCTACTGGCTGTGCAGCACGTTAATGCATATATTGTACAAGCTGTAAATAATGTGTGTGTGCGCGCGAGTGTGTGTGTGTGTGTGTTTGTAGAGATAAAATAGCTTTGGCTGCATTTTCCACACAGCAGATAAGGATCAGAGGCGCCCTGATAGTAGGAATTAGGAGCAGGGATCCCATTGATCTCTAATGGACCGCTACAAGCAGTCTGAGAGCCCATCAGTGTATCCAAGGAAACACGATCCCGCGTGTGTATGCACGCGGGCACGCACACGCGCACGAAACAAACAAGATAGACACACTCACTTATGTTATAAATGCAAGAAATGTTACTGCTGGGATTAGGTTACACGGCAACAACGCCCCCAGAATCAATGATGAAGGCTTAATTACGGAGGATGAGAGATGAGACTGCACGTGTGGAAATGCATGTGTGTATCAGTCTGCCAATTTCTTTTTTTTTTTCTTTTGCTGCAGAAAAGGAATATCGGAGAGAGCTATTGTTTCAAGGCTGAGAATTTAAGTGAAACTGGAAGGTCAGTGGACTAGATTGCCTGGTCGTCGCCACTGTAGCTATGAAGCTGAGGACAGGAAATCAAATTACCCTTTTCTCTCTCACGCACACACACTCGCAGTCATATCCAAGTGCAGAGGAAAGGGACAGTGAAAGATGGCCTCCCGAACGTCTTGATATTGTGTCTCTTGTCTCTCATCTGAGATGAAATGAATGCATCCCTCCTGCCTCTGCGCTCCTCGCCTTTTCTTGTTTTCTGCCCTACTGGGCACATCAATTACCCGCTGATGAATGACACAGAGAATTGTATCTGTGCTTACCACTCTCACTGTACAGTGTCAGCAATTCATCCTGTGTGTGATAACTCGGCGTCATACGATTCGCTTCGGTGGGACGCTGTTAATCTCTGCAGGAGCAATTATAACGGCATCATTGGAGGCATTTCGCGGGAATGTTGCGCTGCATGTTCATGGATTCTTTCTGCAGCAGGCAGTGCGGCAACTCGCTATCACATAAAGTTAATGTTTTGAATTCATTGTTGGATTTAACTTACTTTTTTTATTTCAATTGCCATTCTCCTTTGTGTTTAGTTTTTTTTAAAGATCACTGAACTAACATCTCATTGTTTGCTAAAAAAAACAATGTGGAGATTTACACTTTTTCTGTTGTGTCTGTTGAGAGGATCTGCACTATTCGTCTAAATAAAAAGTAAATTCAAAGTGTGTTCTTTACTTGTCTTGTTTTTGACTTTCTTTGAAAGTTAAATGTTTCGTTTTTAAATTATTTCAGACAAATAAAAACATTTCCCCAAATAAACCTAAACCAATGTGGAAAAAATGTTTTACCCAATTAATTAAATCATGATTTAACTTTTCTTGTGAAAAAACCTAGTTAATTTTATCAATCAGATGGCCTAATTGACCATTTGAGAAATTATTCAAATTTACAACAGGAACTATCTGCCAACATTGAACAGGCTTAAGTCTCAAAAAGCAACACACAACACTATCAACATTAAGAAAAGTGTTAAATACACAGTTAATTCAGAAAGCTGTATTTTGAGAATGCAGCGAACAATAAGAGCCATTATCTACAAATGAAGAAAACATGAAACAGTAGCGATCCTTCCCAGCTCTCAGCCACAAAAGAAAAGAAAACGTCTGAAGCACTGCAGGCCTCCTCTGCCTCAGTTGGACATTCACTAAAAAAATGTCTTGATTACTGAGACTTATTGGAAGATATTATTTAGACTGTTAAGATACAAACTTATAAGTCTGCATCTTTTTCTGTTTGTCGCTAAAATAACAGCTTTTCTTAAAATCGTAATATGAAACATGGTAGTGATTAAAAAAAATGCTCTAGGGCTGCTTTCCCTTTAGCAGAAAATCATGAAAGAGGAAGGCGCAACCTGGTAATGCTTGATATGGTGCACTCATTAATCAGAGGAGATATATTTTTAGCTTTTTATAAACCAGGACCCAAATGCAGACAAAATCGGAGGCAGTAGATTAAGCGAGAATGTTTAATTATAAAACCGAACAGCAAAAACTTAAAATTGAGACTTGGGAAATGGACTGAAAATTCTGGATCTTAAACGGCAAGGAGAGGTGGAAATGATGAAGCAAACCAGAAGAACTGATTAGAAAAACGGGAACAGCTGAAGGAGGCAGGCAGAGGAGAATCAGGTAATGGGAAACAGCTGGGAAGGTGAGCAAATTAACAGACTGAGGTAAGGTGAATAATTAACACAGTGAACTAAACTGGAAATCAGAGAAACATAAAAAAAAAACAATAATACAATACTGATGAAAAGGAAAACAACCACAGGGAACAGACCTAACAAAGAAATAAACATAAAGGCATAATATGACATGGCAAGATCTAAAATTGTATAAGCAAACGACACAGAAATAATCAAAATACAAACCCAGAACAAAACCAAAGCCCAAACGCAGCAGGATTGTGACAGATTAGAGAAGATCAAGTTTAAAGTTGGATGATTGTGGTTACTAGACAATTTCTCAGTGTATCTGCAGTCTGAGTTGTTTCTGTGTGGACTGTGAAGTTCTGACTGTGCATGTGTGAGTTTCCTTTGGATATTGTATGCATGTCGGGGTGCTGTGGAGGCGCAGGGGTTAAGCACAGCCCACATATGGAGGCCTTAGTCCTCAACGTGGCAGTCACAGGTTCGATTCCCGGTGACCTGATGGCCTTTGCCGCATGTCTTCCCCCTTCTCTCATTACCCACTTTCCTGTCAATTCACTAACAAATAAAGGCCACTAGAGCCAATAAAACCTTAAAAAAAAAAAAAAAAGATATTGTGTGTGTGATCTTGTGTTTGTTACAGTGTCGCGATGTAAAGACGATAATATGCTGACATCCAGTAGTCATGCATCAGAAAAACAAACTCCTCTTCTGTCGGGCTTCAAAGCCAACTTTGAGAAATAAACACAAAGCTCACATCAAAATATCCCGTTATGTCCAGAAGTTTGAAGCTGAACGCAGCATCGAACTGGGTGTAAGTACAGCAAGCACACCACTAAGAACCTTAGAAGCAATAAACATCAAAACTTGTTTGGTCAGAGTTCTGCAGCTGATTCTTTTAGTGTCCAAGTGGTATCCATGCTGTTATTATAATGAAGAAGTGTCATATAATAAAAGGTTTTTGACCATTTAAAAATGGTCAAAAATCTATCACATTTTTGATAGATTATGAAGCAAAGATTCTAGTTGTGAGATGGAGCATTGTGGGATTTCAGCCAGATCAACTCACGCTTTTACTCTAAAAAATATAACGTGAATTACATCAGTGCCATTTTACAGCACTTAAAGCTGTCAGAACAACTCAAGCGGGTCCCCAGCTGAGTCTCTAAATGGTACTCTTCAGTTCGAATTTTGCCTCCGCTTTTCTCTAAAATTACATTGACTTGACCAAGTGATAACCCAACACTACAATAGAAAAGGCTAATTACAAGTGTTTAAGCTCCTTTTGTAATTAGCCAACTTGGACTCTCTTATGTTTTATCCAGACAAGTTTATTTCTCGTTCCCATGACACGAGTGGTAACAAATGAACTTCGGATGATTTTCAAGGGCTTGCTTTCAGTCTTTACTTTGCTTGTGTTAGCTTCTGCAAACGAGTGATAAAACGGTTGTGGTGCAGGAGAGTGCATTTTTATTACCCCATGTACTACTCTTATAATTATGTGTAATCATTGCCATCAGCAGCAGAAGAAAATTGCTTCAAGCAGATTAAGTGAAAATGTGCAAGAACATATAAACTCTAAACTGCACAAAAGAGGTGTATTTGGTGAGAGGAGATGAAGTTTAAAGTCATTCCTGTTGTTTGCAAATATCTAATTATCAACATTGCTGCAACGTTTTCAATCCTAATAAACAAATACGTCACGTCATCCAAAAAAGTTCTTCAGGCAAATGAGGTTATTGGCACTAAGTGGAATAAAATAATCAACATAGTGAATTCAGAAAAATGTTTTGGAAAGGGACTCAACATGTACTGTTGCAAACTTTACTCTCTTTTGGTTACACTCAACATTGATAGATCTCTCTAAAGTTATCATATGAACGTACACCGTGGCATGCAGTCAGGGCCTGAACACACACTTTGCAAAATTTATGCACCACACCAAGCAACAGGCATCCAGAGATATGCAAGTAAATAAAAATACGCCACGAAAAGCAACAATGTAGCCCAACAATGCATATCAATCAATATACCAATGTATGTTTTAACAAAATACACAGGCAACAATAGCGCACTTAATTGAACAGCCAGCAATTTAGCAAAAACTTTTCCTAGTTAAGCTCAACATCAGTACATGCTGCTCAGATAGCACAGGTGAACAATTAAAAGAAAAAAAAATATTAAGTTTGTATGAGAATGTAAGCTTATAGAAAAGTGACTCACCCATTACTTGTAAATAAAATCCACTGGCTTGTTTTGCTCAGTGCTAGCTGTTAGCCACGCGTAGCGCTCATAGATACAGCCTTTAAAATGCAATGCGTTTAAGGCACTTTTTATCGTGGGAAATTAAAGTGAAACCTCAATAATGCCAATAATCAACTTGCTTTTAGACTAAAAAATAAATTATAGATACAATTAAACATGATTAAAACATTTTACACTCACACTCTTTCTTTGCAGTTTTCTAGGGCTAGCAGAGAAGATACATTATTATTATTATCATCAACATAGTATTATTTCCCAGAATGCAATTGTGTCTATTTACAGTTTATTTACAGGGGGATAATTAAAAATATATATTCATCTCACATCAAGATACAAAGAAATACTGAAGTGACTTTGGTGGGAATTTGGATATCCTGGAGAAAAACTGTTATTCACAAATAGCACAGAATCACAGCTGGCTTTATTTCAAGGAAAATGGTCTATCTGAGAATGTTTTAGAATGGCGTTGCCACGTCAACACTGAGAGAAGTTGGTGTTTACGAAAACGTGCTAAAAGAAAACCATGAAGATTTCTACACATTGAATTTGTAACTGAAAATACCTAAAAAAAACCCAAATATTTCAGCTCAAGAAAAGCATCACGGACAGGCTGAAAATCTGCAGACGGTGCGACTGTGGACAGCAGGAAAGTTGTGCAAATTCCCCAGATTTCTCTGAGGAATCTTCCCTTCTATTGTATGAGACGTCTGGAAAATGATTCGTCCAGTGTGGAAAAAGATATAAGCTACTGCGTGTTCTGTATAGTACCACCTCTGTGGTACATGTGTGAAATGCATTCAAGCAAGTGGGCTTTCATAATACATGTGCCCAGCAACACTGTTGCAAATAAAGATCAGGATGAAAAGGAAAACTTTATCTATCTATTTAAGCAGAATTTTATTACTCTCTTGATTGGATGGGACAATATTTTCCAAGTTATAGCCATTTGCCTAACAAATTACACAACTAAATAACACCTTATTCATAGTTCGCCCCAGAAAAAGTCCTTACTGTCTTGGACAAAGATGTCTAAAAAACTAGAGATGGTGTTGAAACAACTGACATCAGTCTTGGATAGCATTGACAGCTGATAAAACAGATCCACACTGCAGTCCAGACCACATGGCCCTGGGTAGGTGAAGGTCATGTTTAAGCTGATTTTACCCTGGAAGCCTAATCTTATAGTCAAACATTGTACCAGACAGATATTAATATATCCACCCGTGTGTCCCTCTATACAATTCAAATGTTCTCAATTAAAAGGCTTTCTCGCATTGTTTCAGTCTTAGTGTAAAGAAATTTCTCAGTTGAAAAATCAATAAACACCTCCAAAAATATATTTTTTAGATTATTTTGGCACTTAGCAAACAGAACTAATGTTTATAATCCTGACTTAAAAAAAAAAATGTTTAGTCTGATTTAAATCAAGGCTAATCCCCCGTTTATTTAGTGTTGCCTTTGATTAACAACTGAAACACAGATTCAGGGTTTCCCTCAGTGTATCATAAGCCTGGTGGGCCACCAGGCTTTACTTGTGGCCCCACCAGGCTTAGCATTGTTAATTTATTAGATTTTTTTAATGATTGCCTTTTTTTTAAGGCTTTATAATTAGTGTTTAGGTGTTAATCTTCCAGTCTTATAAAAATGCATAACTATCAAATGATATTTTCAAATTTCCTGTCAACTTTAAACGTCTTTTAACTCAGAAACACAGCGGGTGACTGGATGACTGCCGTAGCGTCCCGGGCATCGGGCCTAGCAAGTTTTCTGTTGGAAACCCTGTAGATTAAATATATCCTGGATTACACCCTTTTACTTATCCTTATTTTACCACTGTAATGTTCCTTTTCTTCTTCTTTATTTTATTTTTTATTTTTGCTTGTTCATGATATTATGGTTTTATCACTTTAGCACTTTGAACTGGCTTGTTGCTGGGATTTGCTATACAAATAAACTTTAGCTGACATTAGTATAGTTTAACACAGCTTAACTGCACTACATTACAAAACACAATGTCAAAAAAAGTCACTGGTGAAGCCTTTTCTCAAACTGGGCCAAAGCTCCTTGCACAGCAAAGACATAAAACTTGAGAAAAAGTATCTTACCGCAGTCTGGTCCTCTGAGCAATCCTTCAACATATCGCTGACATGTTCAGGGTGCTTTGATGTTGTCAGCTCTCAAGGCCGAAACTCTATTAAGAGAATAATCGCTGACATTTAACGTCCTTGTTTTACATAATGAGTACAATAAACCAGCATGGCGCTGCGAGTGCTGAACAGTGCTGGTCATTTTACAGTGATCCCACAACTACCTAAATAAAAGACTTGGGTATTCCTCTTATTTGGAAGCTGGACATTTTGCCTTTAGAGAAAGCTGCACAATAACAAAGGCTGACACAGCATCTTTATTACAGAGAAAAGTACTGCCTTATCTGCTGATCTGTAAGAATTATGCGGTGAACTTTTGTACTTTACAGCATTCCAGCAGACAAGATAAGGGACGATAACAAAACAGCCTCCTCTATCAAAGACACTGGAGAGGATGTAATAGAAAATGAACAAGAATATAGGATATCACTGTAAACAGAGCTGCAGTTTCAGTCACCATCGCTTTTCTGAAGCTACTTTTTGAGTCCCGCGTGCGGAGTTGATTCTTTCTCTTATAACGTGTGCATGATGAAACTGCAGATGCCTGGTGAGCATCATGCAATTAAGCTTGGCAGTTCTGGATTCCAGCAGGGCACTAGAGAAACACAAAGCACTTATCCAGTTCTGCAGGGAATGATGGTTGTAACAGAGATAATTAACAGATGTTCTACTGCTCCTATAGGTGAGAGACCCGAAGCAAAAGCTGATCCAAGGCGACACTTGGACTTCAACAGTTTGGATTGTCTTGCTGTGTTTGCAGACGTAATTTCCCCCAACTTCATTTACTTAAATTTGCCATCTGGGCTGCGGTTTTGGTCCCAAACAAACAGAAATGGCTCATTTTTACAGGTGTTAGCTGAATGAAAGACAGATTTTTTTTTTTTTTTTTTTTTTTGCACAAATTGGAAGTAAATTTGCACAGAGGCTTCCTATTTTCAAAGTAGTGGTATATTATGAGTGTTTCCTCCAGAGATGCATCCATCTCTTCAGGAAAATCAGGAGAACTTCTTCCAAAACCAGTGTTTGGTCTGTTGTCTGGCTTACTTTGCCATTTTTATGGTTGAAGCAACATTGACTTCACCTTAAATATGTTCTCTGATAAGAGGATTTTATACACTTTGCTCAATTAATTAGTTCCACCTAACTAGTTAAAATAGTTTTGCAGAAGTTAGTCGCTGTTTACGGCATTTATCTCATCCTTGCCATCGATTGTTCTTTTTAAAATAGTTTGAACTCTAACAGGTGGAAAGTGTCTGTGAATGACAAATTAAAAGTCTTTCTAGATCTGGAATTAGGTCTGGACTTTGACTGGGTCATTTCACTTTGGTTTAAATATTTCAGCTGCATTTCTGGCTTTTTGCTTACGGTTGTTCTGCTGGAAGGCTCAAGTCTTTTTGCGTTATCTGTTTACACTCAGATGTCAGCAGATTCTTCCACCTGAGCAGTTTCTCTTTGGCCGTATCTCTGCTTAATGCCACGTCTGGAGGTTTGCACCGGTGCCGTGGTCTTTCTATTTGAAGATGATGGATTGAACAATGCTCCGTGAGGTTCAGAGTTTGGGATATTGTTGCATAACCCAACCTTCCTTTAAAATTCTCCACATCTTCGCCTCTAACCTGGCTGCTGTGTTGCTTGATCTTCAGGATGCTCTTTCACCAGTATAAACAGTACAAACAGCTGTGTTTATACTGAGACTCAGCTCTGCAACGGCGGACTCTGTTTACTAATCAAGAAACTTCTCGAAGGTTTTGATTGCGCTGGGTTTTTAATAGGGCGTTAAAGTGAAGGGTTTGAATACAAATGCACGGTATGTTTAAAATCATTTTTTGAAAACAATATT
Source organism: Poecilia latipinna (assembly GCF_001443285.1). Taxonomy (NCBI): domain Eukaryota; kingdom Metazoa; phylum Chordata; class Actinopteri; order Cyprinodontiformes; family Poeciliidae; genus Poecilia; species Poecilia latipinna. The sequence continues at coordinate 163,674 of NW_015113172.1, read as the reverse complement.
TTGTTTTTCTTCTTCACAATTTGGACAAAAATGGTTGCACTGCAGTGTGGTTCTGCAGTGAGAAGATATATATCAAAAACTTGTAAGCACAGACATGTATATAAACACATAGAGAGGAAGGAGGATGTGATAGTTTGACTAGCACTTGACCTTTTTTTCCTCTTCGATCACCACTTCATTTCAAGGCAAAAAAAAAAAAAAACACTCAGAGATACACACACACAGTTGAACACAAGACTTCGGGGTGTGTTTAGCCTCTCAGGTTGCCATCTGCACCTAGCTGCTTGGTATGCAGTGAGCTCTGCCCCCCGATCCCTGCAAAGCCTGTTCCCTCTCTTGGCTTTTCCCTGTGTCCTTTCTTTGAGCTTCAATCCATACCTTTATATGTGTCTTTTCTTGTTTCGTTTATGTTTCTCTAAATGCATCTCAGCAGGGGTTTAATGCAGGGATTAGACCATCTCAGGCTGATGTAGCTAAGAAGATGTTAACAGTAAGATTATCTAAAAAAAAAAAAAAAAAAAAAAGCTTTATTTGTGTCCCAGATTTGCCTGCTTGTTTATCTGTATTTATTTCATAGTTGACGTCCATCCCCAGGCTAAACAATTACCGCCATGTTTGCATGCACTCATGTTAATAATCTGTATGCCTGAATTGGTGTTTGTTTACTCTCCGTGTCCGTGATTTGCGACAGCGCTGCCAGTGGGAGCTCAACTCGTGAACCTAAATCAACTCGGGGAATGGATCAGCACTATTTTTTTTTTAATTAATGTGAGATTTTGAGTATTGAACGCTCGCATAGTAAAAGCCTGATGAGAATGTTCATATTTGCCTCCGATTCCACGTACCCGTCAATGATGTTTAAAACTTAATTAACAGATGATCAATAGTGTTTACACAGCAAAGCGACTGGGGCAGATTCTAATTAGAATATCCATACATTATTAATGACATTAGCAAGCGCTGAAATTAAAAGGAGACAACTGCCTCGTTCAATTAAGCCACCGCTCACAGAGTAAAAGTGTTGGCCAAGTGTTGGCTGAAAAACGGAGCGAAAACAGAAAGTGAGGCAAAGATCAGGACGTAGATGGATGGGAAGTGATCGTGTTCAACGTGCAGAACAAAGACGCTCATAGGTAAATGAGAGTCACTGAGAGGCGGAGTGACTGATATTAACTGAGGAGGACAAAAACAACTTCACCAAAATGAGTTTGGTCTAACACAGGGAGTCCCTCGTGTGGCTTATAAAACTTTTTCAGGTAAAACATTGACAGAAATCCCTGCGAAAAATATCCAAACTCTATGACCCGAAGTTTACATACAACACCTAGAGGTGTTGAGATCTAGTTTTTCTAGGTTTGGAAAAACTGCAAAAAGATTTGGGTCTTATTTTGATCATTTGTGTTGGCCCAGTGATACGCTGGACATGCGACCACTCGATGCTAATGTTGGCATCAGGGCTAAACAGGACCTCTGTAATACACGGTTATGTTGCACTTTTCGTATTGTATTGTTGGCTTGTGTAATTGTAACGTTATAGCGGTGGATTAATTTGGTAAACCTTATCTAGACTGATATGACACAGCACACCCACATAGTGACCATTTTGTCTTTTCTCCTGCACTTTGGCCATTTTCTGAGTCACAGGAGTGAGTGAGTCTTTTCGTATGCGGACTGCAACAAGCAAAATGAACAAGGACAAACTGGAAATGTCTATTCGCAATCATATAAAAACTGTGCTTTTTGGTGACTAATAATCAGTTTTACAAACCAGCTTAGAATAAATGGGAACATTTAGAATTCTATAAACTGATATACTGCAATTTCTATTATTCACAACGTAATACAAAGTAATGGAAAGATTTATATACAGGAGCAGCTATGTAGCCTCCAGACATCTGAGGAAATTGAGCAGATTTTGCATAGCTGCCTCAGGAGACAGAGAGATTTTAAAAGTGTGCAAACAGACTTTGATGCAGCAAATCAGCACAATTCCCCTTTAAAACTCAATGATATTAATTAAAATGTAAAGAGTTTTTGATTGGGCACCACGATAGCTGTTTTTTTTGTTTTGTTTGTTTTTTTTACAATTTTGCACATCTGACAGAAAAAATGTCAGGATGAATTTTTCATTTTTTTTAAAACATCATTTATAATCATCAACTAGAGTGTTGTAGCTTGCTTGCAGTAATTTAATGAATAAAAGCTTTTATAACTTTCTTGTCACTTTGAACCACAGATTTTAAGAATTGTTTGACATTTACGTCTTTATTTTCTACTTCTACAAAGAGGTTACCTTCATTAATTTCTGTATGTTTGACCAAGTTTCATCTCTTGTCTGTTTGAATTGGATATGAATGCAAATATTTTGTTCATTGCTTGCTAAACACTTGGAACAGTTTTGTCAAGAGGCAAAAGTTTTGTTACAGTAAAGCTAACAACTGGATCAGTGTTGGAACAGCAGATTTTCACATTCCATCACATGTATGAGTGTCTCTATAGCTATAAGGTTATATGAGCTGTAACCCTGGTTATTTGGTTAAGGATAATAAATCTTAAAGATGTAATTCTGTTGATGTTGAGTGTACAGGTCGGGCACCAACCAGTTTCCTGCATGATGACACAGAATAAATTCGAAACTCATCCAGGTTTCTGTAGCAGATTATAACAGAAAAATTTGTCGCTGTTCCGCTAATGTAAAACAAAAACAACAATTTCTATTGTGGCCGTGTTTCTATCAGATAAGGAACGCAACTGAAAACAATAAATAAGTCTGTTCACATGATAAATCATTAATAAACATGCTGCACTATTATCCTCCTAGCACTTCCTGTCATCTTCTTTGTCTTTTCTGCCAGTAGTAAGATCCAATTATTGATCACGACCCGTGATGCAAGAAAAGTGTTTCTATTGCAGAAATACACTAATTTCAGTTTTTTAGAATTGAGAAATTTCTTTAAAAAAAAAAAAAAAAACTTTTCAAAACGGTAATTTTTTTCAAAATTACCGTGTTTCCATTAACCAAATTTACTTTTGTTATTCTAATTTGTGCAACTGTTTGGGCAACAGAAAGGCAGTGGCTCACAGCTATTGGCAGGGATCCTTGTTTGAGCACAAGGTCACTAATGCATAAAATAAATATGTTCTTCCCTTTATCAGGAACAACTGGAATATGCTGCTGGCTGATTCTATGGCTCAGAAGCTGAAAAGTGATGATGATTTATGGAAGGAAGTAAAAAACAAACGAACATAGACAAATGTTGTCACAACTCCGCAGTATAGATGGAGTTTCAGGGTCGGATGATATCACTGAATTATACGTAGTGACAACATTATACTTGTCTATTCAACTGCGTCAGAAGTGATGTGCATAATGTGGGCAGTGTTGAATATGGTGTGCATGCATGTGTGTGTGTGTGTGTGTGTGTGTGTGTGTGTGTCTGCATTTGGCTCTAGACTAGAGTTAACTAACATGGCAGAACATAAATAACCTTTGAACTTCTACTGTCACAATTGTTGCGTCAATAAAAAATGAAATTATTTTAACATCAAATGTAACGCCACAGTAAATGTTTAATAATTTAGAATATGCCCTTTGATGTGATTTGTTTTTGTCAGATTAAATGTACTTTTGGAAAATAAAAATCAGATTTATTAAACACTTTTTAAAATTCAGTTTGCATTTCTGTATTGAAAAATGTTCTTGTTAGTCTGGTGTAAGATTTTGATGTTAAATGTTGTTTTCATTAATAATTAAAAGAACGTCAGTGTGATAATGTAATGGATTTGAAATTAAAAACCCAAGTTTCAAGTTCATTTAGTTTTTCACTTTGTCTGCGTCTTTCTTTTGTAAAAGCTGGAATATGTGGTGTGTAGGTTTTGTAGAGTTGAAGTGAGACTGAAATAATCTTTTTCTTTTTTTCTTTTTTTTTTGCCTTGACTGGATATTTATTTCTCAGTGGAGTTTAAAGGTTGAAGTTTAGGTTATTGTTCAGTCAAATAAAATGCTCATCTTGTTCTTGACCTGTAGTTATACTTCAGTTTATTAAAATAAATCTCTACAATGATGTCTTACAACCCTCATAGTTATCTAGTTAACACTGAATATGAATAAATAAAAACGGTAACGATTTATGGTATCTCAGGTTTCAAACACATTGTCCTTCAGACACACACAGTTGTTTTCTTGCCCACCAGTAGGAGGAGCTGTTGAAGTGGCAATAATTACACATCTCAGATAATTAAACCTACATGGGGTACAGCGTTGTAACTCCTGTAAAGAAACTTATCAACATGCCACACGTACGCAGCTTTCCCAATCCGATCTGACCAGCGAAATCCTGTGCATTTTTCAAAGTGAGCAAACAAACGCAAATGCTGACTCGGAGGCTGGAAGTGTGTGTTCCCTCATCTCATGAAAAATGTTGCTGCTGAGGATATGACTGTCTGCTGATGTGTGTCAGCGTGTGGGCCCGCTCCGTGTTTGTTATTCTTTGAGTGAAGCAGGTCATTGGCAGGGCGGGGATCCTGCAGGCTGATCTAGTGTTGGGTTGCACGGGAAACAGCAGCTCGCAGCGCCGCTGCTCAGCTCAGACAGGTGTGAGACAAGAGAGCTTTGATGGAGAACATCACAGGCAAAAAAAATAAACGCCGAAATGAATCGGCCCTGCTCCCCCCGCGCGCTTCCTGTGACGGAACCGACGTCTGACCCAGCGCGTCATAAAAA
>NW_015113172.1:132415-155689 GCF_001443285.1 Poecilia latipinna | reverse complement strand
ATATATATATATATATATATATATATATATATATATATATAATTTTTGTTCGTAATATGTGCGGAGACTCATGTCATTTGTTGATGCCTTGGGACTCTAAACCGATAACATAAAGTGACTCAGCAGTTCTTTAAAATGTCATGTTGGGCGAGTAGCTTCACAGCTAACTCGCAAAATTAAAGTGAAATATAGGGATATTAACGAATAATAATGCAAGTCGTTATGATATACGGTTCCTTACAAGGCTATTATTACCATACATCACAGTCACAAACTTTAATGTAAATCTATTGGAATTTTATCTGAACATAAATTGTTGGATCAAATTGGATCCCAGTCCTCCCAGCCACTCCAGTTACATTCACACACGTTCATACAACAATAGGCAGCAACTCAGGGTTTGGTGTTTCGCCCAGGGCTACACTGACGTGTGGGAGGAAGGAGCTGGAATCAAACCTCCAGCTTACAAAAGTCACAGTCACTCCTGGGGCACAGTTTGCTCCTGTAATGGCAATTTTCAACATATTTTACAAATAAAAATAAAAATGTAATGTATTCAGTCCCCCTGATTCAAATCTCTGTGAACTGGCTATTACATTTGCAGTTCTTTCGGGGTATGTCTCTTCCAGCTTTTTGTCCATGATTCTTTGCAAAATAGCTCAGGATTAGGTGGAGAGTCGCCGTGATCATCAGTTTTCAAAAAGGAAGAAAGATGGCAGCACCCACTGGTACAGCAGCTGACGGTCTTCTGTGTTTAACGTTGTGTCTTTAAGTCGTTTTGTCCGTGTTGAACGTTGGAGAGTTTTCTAATCTGTTGCATTTTTAGTGTGCAGAGACGTTGAATGATTCTGATTGGGGTCCGGTCTTCTGTGCTTTTTGATCCAAACCAGTTCGTTGTCAGCCTTCTCGCAGATTTGTGCTTCGCTCCGTTCGTCATCCCACCCGTTCTGACCAGCTCTGACGTTCTTCTTAATGAAAAGAACGAAACCTGAGTGAAACGTGCTGGCGGCATGTTGGAGAGATGACTCCCCGTTTCTTTATGCTCATATGATCAGAGCGCTGCTTCCACATGTTTCCTGTGTCCTCACTGCCACACAAATGTGCAGGGTAAACAAATGAGAGCTCTTTTGTCAAAACAAATCCACACTATACCTATTTTCACTTTTTATTTGTAAAAACGAAAACTTTGAAAACCACATATACTTTTCCATCACCTTCACCTTTATGCTCTACATTCTGCTAGTCTGTCACGTAAAAACCCCTTAAAACACAATGAAGTTTGTGTTTATCACTTGAGAAATGTTTATACTTGAACAAGTATAAAAACTTGAACAAGATGCTGTAAATTGTCTGTTGACACAAAGTGTCTCAGACACACAAATGTCAAGTTGTAAGAAAATCATCCCCGAAAGTGTTTTGGATGATGCAAAACATTTAACTTTTCTGAATGTGACATTTTTATTTGATTTTTTTTTAATCTTTGTTTAGGCTTAATATTGAAGAGTTGAATTAATAAGAGTTGCATTTTTCCCTTAAGATGGGAAAAATGTAGATTTGGATCAGTTTAAAATACAGAACGATATCGGTCTGATTTTTTAAACTGTTTCTACACTGTAAAAAACAAAAAAAAACAAACAAACAAAAAAACAACAACATATGAATAAGGTAAAATTTATGCAGTAAAATTCTGTGGTTGCCAGAATGCTACTGCATAAATGCTGTATTTATACAGCTGCTGGTATTTTACCAGACGTTTCTGTTTGTTTTTTAAAGTGTAGGCTCAACTCTTTCCTTTGGCTTTTTGTTTTTCTCTCTTTTCCTTCCATCCAGTCTTCTACTTCATTCTCAGCTCTCACACCTTTCTACCTCACCAACCAATTATCTAACTTACTCACTGTCACTTCTGCTCCCTTAGACCTCTTCTTTTTTTTCCTTCTTAATCCGATTAAATTTTGCTTCATCAGGTCCACGGTTTATTTACCTTTGTGTTTATCTGGCCTTCTCCCAGACAGATGGTTTACTGGTTATGCAATGCATTTATCCATGCAAGCGTTAGTGTGTCTGCACACGTTGGAGCTGAATTCAACATGGTGGCTCTCAGAGGAATTGCACTGATTGCACTGTTACATTTTTATCAGGTAGAAAGCAGGATCTGCTCAGCCCGCCGAGCTGCTGGCATTTTTTTTTAGTGTAATTTCAATGAAATTTAGTTTTTATCTTAAAGGATATTCTATTTTTTGATATTCTACAACTAACATACGATATCCACATCCATGAAGTTGCAGGGCGAAAGGGATGTGATTTTTCTCATAGTCTATGCAATCATCTTTCCTCTTTTTTTTTGACAATTATATGGTATTTTTATGACTTTTTTATTTGTTTATTGCGACACTCTGCAGTCTGTTGACTTCTGTTCCAGGTTATTTCGGTCTCTTTTTCACTTCCTAATCTTTAGAGTCGTCGTGTCACTTTCTGGTTGTTTTTGTGTCTCTTTAAAGTCGTCTTGCATCACAACGCAGTCATCTCCTCGTCTCATCTTAATTTCCACATCTCCTTTTAGTCTCTGGCTTCTGCTTAAAGTGGTTCTGTTTTAAGGTTGTGTATTTTTTTCGTGTGTGTGTCTTTCTAAAGTCGCTTTCCGTCTGTTTGTAGTGTTCTTGCAATTGGATTGCATCGCTTTCTGTTTATTCTGCATCATTCTTTTTAGTTTTGTTTTTATCTTTGTTTTCGCTCTCGCCCGAACCGACTGAAAGCAGAGATGGAAGCTAAAAGGTGTAACTCTACCTCAACGGAAACTGAACATGAGAGATAATATTTTCTAATTAGTGTAGAATTACCAGGAGAAAGAACAGCAGACAGAGAGAGCAGAGAGGCTGCAGCGTTGCTACTTTATCACTTCCCTCAATTGTTTACATTATGTGAGTGTATTATCTCATTATATCAGATTGTTGACATGCAGATGATTGTTTTCATTGCACATTTTGTTGTGATTATGCTTATTCTGGAAATAAAACACGTTCATTTTCTTTAAAAGGCTTTTTTAATGAAGTCGGAGGAATGAAAGCTATGTTGATCTTAAATTAGTAAAAAAGTGTCTTGCAGAAGTTTTCATACGTGATTTTGTTCACTGCAAACAGCTGCTGCAAAAACTTTTTTTTTTTTTACCAGGATTGTTTGTAATACACCTACACAAACTGGTTTAATTTTTCTAAGGTATGATAAATGGTGATAAATATTTTAGGAGCTAAATCTGAAAAAGTTAGAGTGCTTTTGTAATCAATATGTTTTAAAAATCACCTTTTGCTGCAGTCACATTTCGGCATTTCAGTCAGAAAGGCTCAAACTGAGTTGACTTAGAGCATCTGTGGACAGCAATTTTAATGTGCTGCAACTGATTCTGAACTGGATTTAGAGCTGTACTTTGACTAGGCCCTTTTAACTCATCAATATGCTTTGATCCAAACTCTTAAAGCTCTGCTGCTGCAGTTGCTTTTGCTTTTTGTTTAGTAAATGGCAAAAAAATAAATAAAATAAACGCTGCCGGAAATGTGGCGGAAAACACAAATTACAACTATTAACAAATACTTTAATAATAAGCCCATTCTCTCTTCCTTTTTATCATTTGATTTCAGGTTAATTATGTTTTGCACACTCCCAGCATTTCAAAGACCTTCAGCAAGTGGAGGGAGAAAAGAGAAACTGTTAATTAGAGGTGTTTTAAGATCTGGAAATTAAGAAAATCCTCAGGATCAAAAACTAACATCTATGTCCTTGTGCAAAGCTGGGAAGGAAAACAGTTATAATCTATTAAAAAGTAAGTAAAAACTAAAAGCAACATTAACTAATTTACTTTAACCAAAAAATATATTACAGCCTTGTTATGTTTTTGGCATTTCTATCACCTAAGAGATCTTTAATTAGTGAAGAAAAGAACAACGCAAACTAAATACAACCCAAAATTAATTATGTGCAAGACTTTAACCTTTAAATGTGGCTTGAACTTTTGTTTTTGATTAAATAATAATAAAAAAAAAACATATTATAGAAGGCTTTTTTGTTTATAGCTGCGCATCAGTGGAAGAAATGACTATTTTAAAGTCGAGTCCCTTGAACATTAGAAAAAGAATCCCTTCCTCACCTTCTGTCCCGTCCCCTTCAATGCTTAATGACCTTTCTGTCTGACAGACAGACGGATGGCTGCATTTGGTCCCCTCAGAGCAGGTGTCAGGGGGATGATAAAAGAGAAGAAAGAGGGATGCAATGAAAAGATGATGAATTTGGAGGAAAGGTGGGAGAGCATGACCAAAAGGACAAGTTGAGGAGCAGAAATTGGACAAAGACGACAGAAATGTTTGCAGAATTATTTACCACTCTCAGTTGCAAAAAGTACATCTGGTTCCTTAAAAGACAAAATTATTTTCATTTTATTGTGATGTTGACAAAATGTAAAACGTATCCACGCAGTCGAATTCATGGACGGGTCTTTCTTTGGCTCTGATTTTCCATGAGGACCTGTCGGTAAAGCGTCGCTGGCTGTAGCTTAGCACACATTTCTGCCGGAGCTGCAACAGTGAGAACGAGTGGAGGAAGCAAAAATGTACCAGTTATCGTTATAATCACACTGTTGCTGAAACGCGCCGTGTCTGTTTGAGATTTCCTGATGCCCACACTGACACAGTTTCACAGTTTCGTCTTGAATAAAACAAGCAGCGCAGATGTTTGTTTTAATCCATTCCATAATTTATGGCTCCTGAACCCCATTTCAGGAACTGGATGAGCAAAGAGTGTTTGTATATGTCTTTGAAAAGCACAAGCTCAAGCACTGACTCACACAAATTGAGCTTGTGTTTTTGTGTTTTGACTTGTGCAACAATCATATTTTCTTATAGGGGCAGCGTTATGTATTTTCCAGGCACATAGTGTGATTTTATTGCACTATCAAGTAACTACGTTATCTTCAGTTGTGATAAAAATAAAAAATAAAAGCTCTATATGTCAAAAATAACTGACTTCACAATTTGACATCTTGAAATCGGGGTTGTCTCTTTAAGAAGCTCTTGCTCTTTCCGACTCTCCGCCTCCTACATGTCGTCACAACAATGTAGTTTGTATGATAAAATCAGCAGATGTGCAGTTCAACCAGGTGTTTGGTAATTGCTGCTGCCGCTAGTCTGAAGGAGCAAGCGTTCAGCCGAATGGCTGCCACGAAGACTAAAGGATTTCTCAAACATGCATGAAATAATCAAGGCAACACTCCAGGTATGGCTTTGATGAGGGAAAAACATGTTATGCATGTGAGTCAATGTTTCTGGACTTGGTGTATCCACTCACTCAGTGTTGTCAAATGCAACACTTTGATGTATTCACATCACATGTAAAGTAAAATTAAAATTCTAAAGTCCCGTTAGTGAAAAATTGAACCATTTTGTGCAAAATGGATTTTTTTTTTTTTTTTGTACAACACAGGATGCAAATGTAAATCTGGACATCAGAACAGCTAATGTAAAATGAAAGGTGCCCTCTGTTCCTGATTGCAGAATCAATATCAACATCTCACGTTCTGGTTTTCTATTTCCCCAGATCCCGGGACCTAGATAGAAGGCAGAGCCACTTAATCAGCAGTTTAGGAAAAACACTTGCTCTTCTGGATGACAATAAAGGATAATGCAGACGGGGGGCCCGCGCGTTTAAGTGTGCGACTGGAGCCGAGCGCGAGGCCGTATTTACATTTCAGTCAATAGAGCGTTCACTCAGCTGTTTGAATGACCTTGTAAAGTCAGTAATCCTGGTTTCACAATGAATAAATGCATAAACAATGAAATTCTATCCGCCCGCAGTCATTTATGTTGAAAGAAAACGAGACCAGAAAGAAAGAGGAAGAAGGAGAGAAGGTTTAAACTCAGACTCTCGGTAATTCACACACTGATGAGTAATTGCACTCCCCCTACGATTGCAGGGATTGCAAGTTTATTGCTCTGCGACTGTGCTAATGGTACAATCCATGCAGCACCTTTTCAGAAAATAGCACTGCAATCAAAGTGTCTGACCGGTTGCCGTGTTGCACATAATGTCTGACGCATGTTCCTGACAGTTTTCTTCCATATTGCAGCAACACACAGATGCCCAAAGCTTGCGGCAGCATTAGCAAGGAAAAACATGGCATGAGCCACACGCCGCCCGCTCGGTGTGCCGAGATGATTTCACTTCACTAACCCCATAGGGGTTTATATAGGCCTTCTTAAACAAATGATGAGTTCTCCCACCACTGTTTCAAATGATCAATAATGATAATGCTGCAATGACTAAACAGTTTCCTCACTTTAACGATGAAGAGCTCAAAGATACTTAAACAGAGGAGCCAATCTGAATCTGGAACCCTAAACACGGACAGAGAAGGAGGTTGTTTTAAGTTAAAGTCGAATGAAAACGTTCAACTTTAACTTTCACATGATTTGATGTAGAATTAATTAAGAGAGAGAAGGAAACTGATGCATGGCGTTCGAAATTGTTTGCAAATTAAAATTTGAAAACTGTGCCGTACATTTCCACTCTGCCGCCTTTAGACTGACGCACCAAAGATAAAACCAACGAACCAAATTCCTGTCAGATGTCAACAGAGTCCACCTATGTAATTTAATCTCAATAAAAGTCCAGCTGCTATGTGACCAGACAGGCTCCAGACACTGTCTGCTCTGGAGCGCGGCACACCGACAGGAATATGAGTGGGACTTTAGAAAAAAACACAACATAAAACTCAACTTAAGAAAAGTCCCAAACACACAGAAAGTGAATTACTAACTTTGTTTTTCTCTTGTTCTTTTAAAAAAAAAAAGAAAACAAAAAAAAAGCTAAATATGGATGAAAAAATGGTCCTTCTCCTGAAATGTTTTCCTTTGCATTAAATAAGAATGACTTTTTCTGGTCAGCCCAGCATGGATTGATGTTATTGATCAAGCAAATTAATAATTTATGTGAGTATAGAGTAACATGGCCGATAGGCTGCCTTTAATGTTCTGAGTGTCCTGAACACATCCAAACACACAAACACTTTACATGCCAAGTCTGGGCTGGGACACGAGTCATGTGATGTCAGCAGCACTCGCTAACCTCCCGTGGTAATTTGGCACATTTGGCCGCGTGCTGCACCAAACTTTTTCTTCGTCTTCTCTCAAAGTTGTTCAGCTCCACCCATCTGTATCTCCTCTCTTTTTGGCTTGATGGTGATTTTAACCGCGCTTCTCTTTCTTCCTCCCCTTTTCAAATTAGGGAGTTTTCCCCCATTTTAATGTGCAAAATATCAGACTGATATTTCACTGCCTATGAAGCGGAAACTCGGCTGCGAGAGCAACTGCGCCGGTACGCTTTTTTATGGGGTAAAAATAAAACATCTGACACACCTGTATGTTCAAACAAATAGCATTCAAAAGTCCAGCCATCAAACAAATCAAGAGAAGACTGATATGAAAAAATATCTCTTTGTTTTTCTGGCATTTAGAAAATCTAACTTAATGTCAGTCTGTGACAGCAATGGTTCTGTTTAGTTTATATGTATATATATATATATATATATATATACACACACAGTCTGTGCAAATATATGGTTTCCTATATACCAAGAAAACAATCAAACATTTGTGCCAAAGACTGCAGCTGTATCACTTTCTGTGAGCGAGGCGAGCAGCTGTTGCAGAGCTCCAGGACCTGAAGGCAGAGTCATTATGAGGAGGTAAAGATAGTTTCTTTTGTTCCCCGACTTGGTGCCTTTCACTGCTTGCTGAGTCTCCTTCTCCTTAAGTGCACAGGTAAGCTTCTAGCTTATTGGCCCCGACTGAGATGGAAGAAATTCTAGATCAGCTGTGACAAAAAACCCCCAATAAAAACTCAATGATTTTGTTTTCTTCTTTTTCTCTTTTTTTCATGGAGACTGTGCAAGCAGCATGATTGTGCACTCAGATACACACACACACACACACACACACACACGCTCGGGCATTTGATGCCACATCAAAAGACAATCCTGCCAATTAGGTGCAAAAATTCTCCACTTATCCTGTTTTGCTACATTCATTAAATTTTGAATAGTTCTCTGAAAATTATACGGCTAAGCAGCTTAACAGAGCCTATAAAAACAAAGCGAGGACGCCCAAGTCATCTCAGAGGTGTTAAGTGTGTCTACATCTCTGTTGACCCCCAAGGAAGTTTAAAGATTTAAAATTCCCTTTCATTTCCACCGACTTTCTCACACCCAGCGTTATTTCCTTCCTTCTCTCATCAGCTCTGCTGCATCTGGTTGAGCTCACCTGCTTATTTGTGGATTTATGCTCAGATTTTGTGGATAAAATGGCAAAATCGACTGCAAAACCCAACCTTTCTCTTTCACAGCTCTGCGTGCTTGTGTGTGTGTGTGTGTGTGTGTGTGTGTGTGTGTGTGTGTGTGTGTCCTTGGAGGTTGCCAGTAATGCAGTGTGGGTTTAGGCAGAGTGAATGATCACTCTGTTTATGGGGATTTGATTGCAACCCAGAAACCAGGACACATACTTCGTCTGTGAGCTGCCAAGCAAGCTGCCTGGCGTCAACATTTTATTCCCTGAAACTCCGTCATTCTTCTTCCTCTTCCTTCTCGCCCGCCTCCCTCCTCTTCCCTAATTCCTCTACCCACTTCCCACCATCTCTGTTGCAGCATTTGTGCTCTGATTTCCCTGGGAACTCAGCGGCAGCCGAGTCCAACTCCTTTCCACGCGCAGGCAGCTCCCGTCCGCAGACACAAACGTGCACACGTTTAGACAGAGTAACTTGTTTATTTCACGTGGATTACGTTAGAACGACAACTAATATTAGTTTACTCCGAGCTCCCAGTCATCCAGTGTGTTGAAACATTTTTATGAATCCAGATTAATTATGTGTGGCAGCTCCCACAGGACCTTCAAAACACACAGCTCATCACAGATTTGTACAGAAGATTAGAATCCAGGTCCCCGCTGACCTGAAGCGATGTTTTCATGCAGCTGCATAAGCAACTATCCATGTGTGTTTTGGGATGTTGTTCTTTTTTTGTTTTTTCTTAGAACAAATGTGCTTTGGGGGTTCTTTTGAGTTTGAATTAATTTTTCTTATAGAGATGCAACAAAACAATGCAGAGCACCAATTTATATTGTTAGATGTTATTGGAGCCTGAATTTACCGAGTTAACGAAGCTGGATGCTGTGTGGAGCTTGACCTCCAGAATCAAACCGGCGGAGGACGTTTGTCTCTCCGCCTTCATGTCTATTGAGAGGCGGATTCAGAAGACATAAAAGCCCAGTGAATTACCAATTAAAATCATCAAAATATTTTCTTAGTGAAGGTACTTAGCATTGTTTTATCAAAGCTTTGAAATGCGCTTTTCAGATAAACTTGAAACCTCTTGCACAACAGCATGCGCTAAATTGTTTCTTTTGTTTGTTTTCTGCATTTTTTTTTCTGTTTTAATAAAGACTGTTTACTTCTTTGCAAACACAGTTTAGCCACAGCTGTTAAACATGAGATGGAAGCTTACTTAATTTAGCTATCTTTTATGAAAAACAACAACAACAAAAAAAACACTGAACATCACCCTGAATAAGCCCTCTCCAGGTTGAAACATGGTGGTAGCAGCATCATGCTGTGGGGATCCTTCCTCAGTCAGGACAGGAAATCAGATCAGAGTTGGTGGGAAGACAGATTGGATTAAAAACAGGGCAAAAAAAATAATAAAATCCTGCTAGAGGTTTCACAAGACTTGAAACTATAGACAAGGTTTACCTTCCAGCAGGAAAACGACCCTGAACATGCAGTCAGAGCTTCAGTTTCAGTGCATCACTGAATCTTTGGCTGAACAGAGGTGATTCAAAATTCAGAATAACCTCCAGAGCATGTAATCAGGTTCTGCACCAGCCTGGTAAAGAACTATCCTTTTTATTCAGGTTTGCTGGACCAACAACATATGAAAAATGCAGAACAGTGTCTCTAGAGAGCCTGAGTTGGCGAGCTTAGATTAACGCATATTCCTGTGTAAGAATGGCCTAGTCAAAGTCCAGACATAAACCCAAGGAGCTGAGCATTACCATCCACGGACGTTCTCTGATATTATCAGATAATCTGAGCGAGCTTGAACAAGTACACGCTTGTTTCGATTTGCTGTAAAATCCTTCTCCGTCAACGTGAATCCCATCAGCTTGATCTCTTTACCCTGAGATGTCTGTAAAGACGGTGTGGCAGTAGCCGTCAAGTTATCTTCCTGATCAGCTGTCCCATTCAAATTTTCCTCCCATTGCATTTCTGTTTCTTTTCATTCTGCGTCAGATGCAGCGCTCAGATCTCTTTGATCGTCTTGGACAGCGTCCTAATCTTAGTGTCGCTCCAACAGCTCTGCAGTTTCCATAAAAGCAGAATCTCTAAAACAAACTTGCACCGAACCATCGGCTTTTGTTGCTTTCTCTCCATTTTGTGCTTCAGACCCACTAACCTCATCGTGTCTCTTAGTGACAGAGAGCAGGTGTGTTGTCAGTCCCGTATGGACCAAAATCTGTTCTGGACTCAGCATCATGAGATTCTTTGGAGCTCATTAGAGAGACGACGGCGTTGCTGGATTGGTTTGACATGGTTGAAAAGCATCTGTCTCCATCATGTCCTTTGAGTTTCTGCATGGTCCTTCACTCCCATTCAGCTCATATGCATTCAGTCTTCTAATGGCGCACTTTTTCACCCTGTGGAGCTCTTTGTACGATCCTATTGTGATGCACCATCAGTTCACTCGCTTTTATATTGCCCTTTTTTGCCTGCAAGATATAGAAAATAGCCTGTAAATTGTAAACAAAGGTACAATTTCACTTTACATTGGGTGGCTACACTGAATGCACAGCAATACCAAATAAACTTAAGTGCTAAACTTGTGCAAAGTTGTGAGATAAAACGTCAATAATGAGCACCTTTTGACCAGAGCCACTGAGAACTTTCAAAGACGTCGTCAAGGTTCCAGCATTTATTTTTACATGATCTGTTCGTGTTTGTATTTGTCCCTCAGTGCATCACTGAAAACATTATGCTTTTTTGTTTTTTTTTTGTTTGTTTTTTGGTTCGTCTTCTTTTGCTGAAGTCATTTTTGTGATAATCAGTGTCCCATTACCCCATTACCATGCAGTCAGTGCAGCTGATGGGTGATTTAAGCAACCATGAATATATCAGTTTGAATTTTGTGATGACTTCCATTAACAATTGTTCAACTCTCCATCTGCAGTGCATCCTGAGGTGAACCCACTCTGTGCGATTAGGTGTTGAGTACTCAGAGCCACCTTGTGTTGCCCTGTAAAATGCATTTTAGGTGCAAGCATCCCTTTAAAAATTGGCTTAGCCGATGGGCATTGTCCTAAAAATGGAAAGTTGGGAGAAAATGACTCTCCAAAACAATCAAATTACTACAAAAGTTTTCTTCTGTTGTGATTTAAAGCATGCAAGAACAAAAATGCTGCATGTTAAGATATTGGTTTACCTCTTTGTAGATCCTTCTGGACTTGGTGAATTAAGATTTGAGATCTGCTTTCTCCATCCTGTCTAAATCTCATGTCACTATGTTACAATAACATAATATTTCTTCTGACAATATTGAAATTTTACTTTTCCTGTTTCCAGTTGGTGTCAGCTTGTGAGTTCATCTATTCTGAGTCTACTTCATTTTGTCCAACATGATATTACCAAAAATGATAATAATATAAAACAGCAGAAAATGACAAAGAAACCTGATGTTTCCTTTCGTGTAAATGGTGTCTCCTTGGTAACCCAGGTGCCTACTTGGAAAGCTAATGGAGAAGAAGAAAAAGAAACCCAAAGCTTTTTCTCCTTCCAGCAGGTCATTTTTACACATTTCTCTGGCTCTGCCAAATAATCCTTAATTCGCATGTTTCGGAGGGACCCGGCGTTTTGACAAATTGGTGTTACTCTGCGTGTCAGTGGCCAAATTCCCCTGCAGCATCTATTACACGCTTTGCAGTGATGGTGAGCTGGAGGTCTGGTGGGGTTCAAATATTATCCCTTATAATGTTATGATATGTTATAATAAGGAGCAGAACGCTAACTTCCAGCTGATAAGGCTGACTTTAATTAGAAATATGTTCATGTTAAACCTGCGTGGAGTCAGGTAAGTCGTTCCTTAACAACGTACACAAAGACGTTATTAACATTTGGCGAAGGTCACCTGCATGAACAGGCAGCATCTGTAATCACTGGGAAGCACACAGCTGCTTTAGATTGGGCAACATGTTGCATATGATGCTTTCCTTTTTTTATTTGGGACAGTGTGTCACATTACTGCATTTTGTGCAGAATTGTACTTTTCAGCTTGACGACAAACCTGAACGTGCGACCAGAGTTTCAATTGAATTATTTAGATCTCAGTTGTCAATGTTCGGTCCTCGAGGGTCAAGTGTCCTGCAATTTCTAGATGCTTCTCCACTTTAGCACGCTTAAATCTGTAATTGGGTCACCATCAGCGGGAGTCTCTGGAACCTGACTGCACTCTGAGGGGTTAACTCACTCGTTTAATTCATGTGCGACGGAAAAGGGACATGTCCAAAAGCTGTGGGACGCCCCACCCTCACCCGGTTGAGATCAAACCCTTCATGCATTTGATGGCATGGTCCAGTCAAAGTCAAGACCTAATTCTAATTTAGAGTCGGTGGCAAGTTTTAAACTCTTTAAACTCTTAATAAACTCTTTATTGCGCCATCATGCACTGAAATCCTGCAACAACAACAACAACAAAAAATAATAATAATGCAGCTCGGCTCGTCTGAATTAATTCTGGATTGTTCTCTCAGGACTCAGAAAGCAAGTTTCTGACTTTAACCCTTTGCACCACTCCAATCAGTGGTGTGGATATATTTGCAAGCAGCAGCAGCAGCAACAATCCTCCACTCCCTCTGAGGCAGAAATAGACACGCATCCCTTCTCTGCTGTCTCAACTCAGCATTGATAGACGAGTTAGCTGTGATGTTTGAGGTTAAGTACAAAGACAGTCTCTGCTGGTGGGCGATTGGTGGACAGGTGGGAAGAGAGGGAGAGGTTAGAGAAGTGGGTGAGCTGAATGATTCATATACACGCTATTCCCAGAAAGGCTTGTGCGGCGCTCAACATCAGCAGCGGGGGATATGAGAGCACACCATCTATCGATGTAAAGAGTTTTCTCACTGCTCCCATGCTGGAGGGTTCAAAGCTATCGATTTGGACAGAGATGTCTCTCGGAGTAGGTGTTCCACGTACCTGGCCCACCAGCTCACTTTATTTTTACATTGCAGAGCAGAGAGAACCATCAGTCTGCCAGCAAAAAAAAAAAAGGCCTAACCTTCTCACTTCTGCTTTGCTTTATTCATCAGCACACTTTCCAACCTCTGGTGTACTTTCTTGTTTTTGCTCACCCACTCCCGGCTTCCGAGGCGAGATAAAGGGTGGGTGCGGAGGTTGGCTTGCCGGGATCGGTGTTTATGGACGTTTGAGCCTCGTCACCGAGAAAGGTAATTTCACGCTCGACGGCGCCGAGTTCAGTCCCACCGTTGTCCCTGTGATTAATTAGGCTTTTCAAACGAACAAACCAGGAGCAAAGTGAAGATGTTAATAAGCCCGCCGTTACGTAGAGAGAGTACAGTCACTGACCTGCAGCGCTAGTTAGCTCCTACATACCTGCACGCCCATATTCAGAGGCCACAATATCATGTTAGCATGGAGACACGCAAATCACGATGAGAAAAGGAGAATAACGCGACGCATATGGAGTCATGTTTTCGCTCTAACAAGCACTTTTATGATCATTATTAAGAGAAAAGGACCCAGCAATGCACCGACGCCCGACGCACAAAGAAAAGCTTCACCTCTCAGAATAAAAAAAGACAAGCAAGTGCACAAGCTTTGTGCGTTCATAGCTTGAATCATCTGTTTCTTATATAAAAGCTCATGACATATTCTTCATCAGCCTGCATTCTTTATATATATAAAACCTGTAGGCTGCCTTGTAGTTTTCTCTGGGGGAATATGTAGCATTTTTTGCATCATGCCTGTCAATTATTTCTGCTGTTTTATTAGTTGTGTGTGCATCTAATTTTCTGCCTTGGATTCCAGCAACAGCACATGAAAGGAAAAACCTCGAAGTACTTCCAATATCATTTCTTTGTCAGTTTCAGTTTGCTTCCTCGTATTTTCTTCCGAGCTCTCTTTTGCCTCTGTGTCTGGTAACTCTGGAGGAGCTGCACAGAGGCACAGCACAGGTAGGAGGAAGCAGAAAGCAAAATCCATAAGAAGTCCAAAAAGACGTACCGGTGTGCTTTATCCAGTTTGACGAGATCGAACAGTTTCGCAACGTGAATGGATAAAAAGTTTTAATTTGTGGATACTCACAGATTTGGCCTTAACAGAGAAAAGGCTCCTGAATCTATGCCGTTCTTTTCATATTTCTATTTGTAAAGGTATTGAAAATCGTACAACTTTTTCCTTTCACTTCACCATTAGTTACGGCTTTATGGTGGTCTGTTTAAAAAAAATCTCAGAATGAGGTTCAAAGGGTCAAAATATTTTTTTAAAAGTTTTTAAAACGCACTGTTTGCAGGATGTGTGACTGGATCCAGTACAGAAATCAATTAATACTCACTTCAACCATCTAGCTGTTTTAGGTGCAGCAGCACTGTGTCGGTGCCAAAGAGGAAATGGAGGCTTAAATTAATTAATAAACTCTGTGAATCTGCTTTGTGTCACAAATGAACCAGAAGGTGAATTCAAGTTTTTTTTTTTTGTTTTTTTTTTGCTCCATTGCTCATTTTTCTCTCCTCTTTGCTCTGATAGATCGGCTCTGTTCCAAGGTGACACCTCCTCATGCGGGGAAGGGGTTTTGATAAACTCTTCCCTCTCTGCTCCTCACCCTCCTGACTTTCAGCTGGCTTAAAACGAAAAGAGGTGGAACCGCTGTTAATTTATATAGACCTCTAGTTGCTGCTGAAGCCCTTTGTTTGGATCTTTCCCTCTTCACTTTGTGACATTACATTTTATCAGATGACCTTGCAAGCGGCAGCAGAGCTTTCATCAAGATCCATGGTTTTCTGTGGTACGATGAGAACCACTGTTTTTACATCATCTTTCAAAAACGGTTTGGACGTGTAGCCATTATGTGTGCGTAAAGTTCTGACTTTAATTGAAGTAAATTCATCTTTAATTCTGGCAATTAGGAGTGAGAAATATCTGGATAATCTTCACAATCTGGATAGTTTTCACAACTCTAAAGCAGAAAATATTTAATGTCAAACAATAAGTATCTGAATTAAGCTCTATTCCACGACTTTGTCCAAAATCACCATGTGATAATTAATATTTCTTCTCTAATTGCCAACGATGCAGAGGTGATTTTTAACCATTGACGGCATACGACTTGCTGGTTCGACCTGGCACGGCACAAGACTAATAAAATACCGCTGTGCTAACTGTTGCGTTTCGTGGTTTGAGGCACTTCACGAGAACAAATGCTTCGAATGAATTTTGCTCGGTGTTATTCAGCTATTTGCATTTTCTCCCCCTCCCCCCCATCCTCCTTAGTAAACCAAACTGTGGTTAAGCCCACATAATTGGAAACTAAAATGCAGCCTCTAATTGTGATTTACTTGCTTCTGGACCAACTATCTGAAATCTGTCCGTATCTGTTGTGAGGTTTTCCCTTTTGTTTATTCGCATCGATGCGGCTGCTGCTTCGGTCACACAGAACGACCTTTTCCCGGCGGGTCCAGCTGGCAGCGGTGTGCTGTTTGAAGTGCGACTGTACCTCTCAGTGTGAACTAGCAGCAAGCAGACATCAGACAGCCTATTAAAGACTCAATTAGACGTTATGCGTATTGGATTCCTGTGGCTGGGTGTCCTATTGAAATACCATTACTTGGAGATGGAGAGAAGCGAAACGAGATAAAGAGCAAAAGACAGAGACAAACACAAAGAGAGGCAGAGAGAGAGGGAGACAGAGAGTGATAAAGACACGGAGTGGGAGGCTGAATGAAGCGCCGCTGGCATCAAAGAATGATTAGAGCTTGGCCCAACATAATGTGATCTCTGGCACCTAGAAGTTATGGCTTCACTTTTTTTTCTTCTTCTACACTTCACTACATGACGGATACAGATTCCAGTTCAATAACTGCCCCACTGATGTGTTTTGCAGACCAATAACAGATAACCATTAGGTGAAGATGCCTCAGCGTCAGGTCGGGGTAGCTCGACAAATGCTCAGTTTAATATTAAGGATATTTATTTTTCAGAGCTGATGCTTCGAAGTTGGGCTGCTTCGTTTCTAGTTTTACTCTCTAATTACCGGCTTTCTTATTCCTTCTCCCATTTCTCTCAGTGAACCACACCTTGCACTCATCCGTAGAGTCTTAATCCGTTTATTGTTTTGCTGCACATAATTACTCTGCGTCTCATTGAGGCTTTCCGTCTCTCGACAGCATGGACTTTTGAATTTACGCAGGAGAGAATGCCACTTGGCGCTGCATTTTGTCGGCTAGTAGGAGGTTCAATTCTGGTCCCGTCCGGTTGTTTGCTCGGTCAAAACGCAGTTCTTCTTTCACCGCTTCTAGAAAGGCCAGATTTGTGGCACATGCGGCAAGTAGTCGACTCGTCAGGAGGTTCTGTGTCGTTTTATTCCCATCTTAGTTGAAATTACACACGAGGGAATTGTATTTTCTAATTGTCTGCTACCAAACCAATGGTATGGACAACAGAAGAATCTGGTAACGAGACGGAGGCTTTTAACTCCTGGGGACGAGTTCGGATTACACGAGAACCAGGTGAGACTGACCCAAACAGAGGACCCCAAAGGTAACTTTTTACCTTTGGTGGCCTTTTGGTGAATTGGAGACATCTTCAGGTTGTTAGCTATCGCTTGCTGCCTGCTGTAATCTCGGAATTAAAGTGAAACTGTAAAATTCACAGCTGAACTTTGCACTTTCATTACTTTAATGCAAAGTTGTTCTTTATGTTGTTCCATTATTATCTACTTTTTTCCACATAACAGGAGACTCTGCGTCCTTCTCACCAGTTTCAGGAACAGAATCTCATCTGCTATGAACTGCAGAGTTTTGGTTTTCTCTCTCAGATTAAACTGACCTAATGCTGGTTTGTGTCAAAGAAGCCTAATGGCATCTGCCGACAATCTTTGCAAAGCGGCCTGAGGAAGTTCCTGTGGGACCAGCAGAACTACTCTGTTTTGCTGCTTTTCTGGGTTTATAACCTTTCTCCTCCCACTTGTGTTGCTCCTCTCCCCTCACGGCCCCTGCTTAAACACATTAAGTCTCCCTTGTTCCTATAGCAACCCGTCCTCATCTCTCCATCAGGGTGTGTATACATAGCCCGTCTCCAGGGGATTCGTTCTCCGGCTCAGCAGAGATATTAGCAATTATGTACTTGTTAGGAGTGGGCAGAAGATAAGAAAGATGTGTTTTGTGTCTGATTACTTTTGCTCTGTGTTCCTGGGAGAGGTCTGGGAGTCCTCAGGGGGACAGTACCAAACCCCCATTGCTAATCTAGTCAGAGCCCTGGTGGAAATATTGCACTTTTCCCTGCATTGGATTATTCATGCATGAAGCACTGAATAAATGGGAAAGTGGAGGAGCTTTTATGAAAGGTAATAGTTGTGAACATTAGACAACCCCAACCCTCCTAATGTCTTTTTTTCTTCCCCTGCCTGTTATGAACTGGGCATTTATCTGAAGGAATATCTCACCTGATTTATTGTGTTGTGAGGCCGAGCCGACCTACGAAGTAAATCAGTGCCACGCATACAATCAATCAATCAATAATCCATCCATCCATTATCTTACATGCTGATCCCTTTCGTTTTCAGCTTTCTGGAGAGTTGATGCAGCAAAATACTCTTTCATGTTATTTTGGTGCTCAGCTGTTCAGTGATTTATAAACTAATAAACTAAAAGCATATTTTTGAAATATGTTCTCTGTGCTACAGGGACATTGAAACTCTTCACTGTGACCATCTCACCCTGTGCTGTGTGCCAGTCAGAGTGCTGGATAATGCTCACGTCTGACACACTTCGGAGAAGTACAGGATTCGATTCATACATACTCCATGTTGCTCCACGCTGCTGAAAAACAAAATGCGAGGTGGAAACACATTTATTTACAGATCATATTTCCTATTCTGCTGAATAAAAGTTGTATCCATCTAACCAGCTCTCTGTCCATCCAACTCTACTTTTACCCATTGATTACTTAGAGCTTCATCAATCCATCCATTTATTTAACATCCATCCATTGATTCCATTAAGCTTCATCTGTCCTTCATATATTTATCCATCACTTTTTCATCAATTAATCATCTGTTGATCGTCCATCCAAGCCATTTTTTTTATCATTAATTTATTTCAGATTTGTCCATCCATCTTTAAACCAAAATATCTGCCATAGAGCAACACATTTACTGACTTCTGTAAGCTAAATATATAATTGACTGAAACCTCTTTAGAATTTATTTGCAAATTAACTCTTCTTTACGTTCTTCTCTCTCTTTCTTCTCTAACATTACCCCCTGTTTGTCTCTGCTTCACCCTTATTTTTATTTTTTTTACCTTTTTCGCTCTTGTTCATTCCCCACATTTGCAGAGTCACCTCTGCTCTGCGCCGTTCTTTCTCTGCGCCCATCTTTCACTTCCTCTTTTTTTAGGTCCATCATGAAATCTTTAGCAGGAACTCATTATCATCAATCAATGGATGAAGCTCCTGCACGCGCAGCCCCTGTCAAATACTCTGCATTGCTGATCTGCGCTCTCCCAAACCAGGGCATGAGCTGAGCTGCTATCTCCCAGTCAGACAGAGGATGTGGGACGGTGAATTTACACGCTTGCTGAATGGATCCTGTGGGCTTTGATTGTTGGCTGGGCTGATTACAGTGCAGTGCAGCAAGATGTCAAACACACCAGCAGCACAGCGGGGGGGAGGTGTGCACACACACCCTCCTGTGTCCCCTTTACCCAGTGCCCTTGTGCAAGCTGCCGTGTCAGGACTCATCATCGGACAGTCGGTTCGGGGAATTAACTGTAAGGCTGTTTTCTCTTCCTTCTCTGCGCTTGTCATCAGCAACAGCCATTAGGGTTGTTGCGTCAAGGGTAAAGTGAAGGAGGTTTTTGTTTTGGACTGCAGCCATGCAGCAGAATATTCAGGGGAGCTCGGGGATTTGAATTGCTTTCCATTACAGAACACAGCAAGGCGGGTAATAAACCAAGGTTCGCCTCTTTTCCTGTGCTCTCATTTTCTGAGCCTGAACATTATGGTTTCGAAGTGTGCTTCAGCGTCATTAAAATGAAAATGAAAAAAAATAAATAAATTCTTTCAAAGAAAAAGATGCCACAGCTTTATTTTAATTAGCTTGAAAACAAATGCACAGTGCTGTCACGTTAAGTTCTGAATGTGAGAGCCTACCTTTTACCTTTGTTATTCCCACTGCATTTCTTAACGAGCACAATAACAAGAAGAGATTCGTGTTATGGAGAGTCTTTACTTATATCACAAGCTGGTGTGAAACTGGGTGTAATATTTTACAGTCACTGGCACCTCTGCTGAAAATGAAAACAAAGTTGTTGTTTTTTAAATTAGAGGTGGGGTTCAATTAAATCTTTTAATGAAGTTAATTGCAGAGTCTGTAATTAATCGATTAATTGCATTTTAATTGAGAACCATAAACGAAATAAGCAACATTTAAAAATCTGAGGTACCGAATACAAAGTCCAGTACTTTTATATCTAAGAGGACAATTAATTGCATCAAAATATAATTAATAATAAAAAAATAAATACACCGTTTTGCTTGCAGGAGCAGGTTTTCTGTGGCTCTTTGCCCTGGGTGCTCATGAATCAGGGTAAAGCACAAAGAGAGTAAATTGAGATATGTTTATTTTTCTGTTTCTTGTTGGCATGTCCAGTCAAGAGGCAGTGGGAACACTTGTGTTATGCTAATGGTATAGTGAGTGTAGGCAGTGTAGGTAAAAATATACCTGCAGCACGCTGAGCTTAGCTAACTACGTCATCTAAATCTGCACCTCAGTAAAGATTTCTGTTCAGGGCTACATCACAGCACGGTTTCACAATTTTTTAAAGAAAGTGATCTGAATTTTATCAACCCAGGTTTTAAATCTGAGATATTAGACAGATAGATCTCCACTGAATAGCAATTCTTTAAATCACAGTTTGAGATGCATGAAATATTCATTCTGTGAAAATGCACAAAAAAGCTTTTTTCCTGCTTTCTAGGAATCAAGAAAACCTTTCATTGAGAGAAGCATAAAATCCTCTTGTCAAACCTGGACTGATTTATTCTATGTTGAGCATAGATTCTTGGGTTTGTAAAAAAACTTAAAGTTGGCACAGGAAAAATGAGATGTCTTAAATCTCATTCTGAGAGATTCTGCTGACCACATTGCTGACCTATGAACTTTGATGTTTTTGCCTCTTTCTGTTTTAATTTTCTGTTATTTTCTCATTCACCTTGAATAACTATATCAATAGCGGCCATTGTATATTTTGGAAATGCACACATTCTTAAGACTGACACCTCAAGGCGACAATGGGAACCAGAAGGGATTGGGATGAAAATCAGGTCAAGTTTTACATAAAGGTCTCCTTTTCCTTTTTTAACCTCAATTTGTCAATTTTCTGCTAAACAACACAAGAAAAAGTAAATACCGTCTTTTTCGGACTATAAGCTGCTACTTTTTTCCAACGCTTGGAGAACCATATAACTTTTCTGTGGATTTTTCTTCCACCACCAGGGGGCTCTTTAGCAGGAAGTGAATCATTGGAAGTCAAACTGCGTTTTTTCTGTCCATTAAACACATATTGATCCAACAGACAAACGAAGAGCGGCGGAGTACGACACCACTAAGATCTTGCAAAACTTCCAAACTGAGTGATAGCTAACCAGCTGGTCACTCTGGTGGCTGCAGACAAGAGGGCAGAAGATACACATGCACTAATCCCAAGAGAAACCAGAGAATTAAAAAAGAAAAAAAAAAAAACTTGTAGAAATTCAGAGCTTCTCTGGGGTCTGTGACTATTTTCACCTCAGAGCTTCAAAAATGGAGCCGTCACATTTATCTGTTTGTTGTTTTTTTTATTCTGTCAAATTTAAAACTATTCTCACTCGTTCTTGCCAAGTCCTTGGCAGATACAAAGGATTTTCTTGCGGGATCCATAAGGTTGAAACAACAAGGGGTAATTAAATGCATCAGTGGAATGGATTGTTTCTGCATTAGGAAGCTCAAACAAACGTCGTCGGCCTCGTTGCTCTTTTTACGGCAAGGATGTAGAAAACAACACTGGTTTGTCTCAGAGCAGGGGTGACCAAAGCCGGTCCTCAAGGCCCGGCGTCCTGCGTGTTTTAGCTTTCTCCCTGGTTCAACACACCGGAAACAAATGATGGCTGATTCGTAGGTATCTGCAGAATTTTAACATACTGAGGCTGGTAGTTGGACCTTTTGAATCAGCTGTGCAGGAGCAGAGACGTCTAAAACATCTGGCTGATCACTGCAGAATGGCAAAAAGCCATTGTACCTATTCAAACTGTTGTTGCCATGTAATCAGGTGATTGTTAATCATCACCCATGTAAGTAAATAGCAGGATGATGAACATAATTAGTAACTTTTTCCATTTGGAGGGAAAAATATTGGTCTTGAGTCGTTTTCCTGTTAGTTCAAAACGAGTTTACTTTATTTGCGGCTGAATGAAAACGGCACATCTATCTCTTAAAAAAACCATAAAAAGTTCTATTCTACCAAATGAAAATCTATGCAAATGTCTCAACAAATGCATGAGTTGTGACCATGTGTGCATCTGTGCATGCAGCAATTTTTACCGGTGATTGTCACGGCTGACAGTAAAGCAGCGAGCCGGTCTCAGCTCTCCCTTAGGCCATGCAGAAATATGAGTAGTTCACTCTGAAATCCTCCTTTCTGGCTGTCACTCCACATTTCTTTCTTCTCAGACATGCCTTTCTACAGAAAACATATTTTCACACAAAGCTACTGCTATGGTAGACATTTGGACCAGACACAAAGAAATCCATTGTGTTTCCTACACACTCTTTTTTTCTTTTTCTTTTTTACAGTACCTTAACATTCAAATGCATACCTGAGCTCCTTTTTTTCATGAACTTCCTCTCTTTTATGCTCGTCCTTTCTCTCTCCCTCTTGGCCTCTTCCCATCTCCTTTATTTCATTTCATATAATAGGATAATTGTGTCAGCGACCCTGCCTGCACAAAACCCTCAGGTGATAACGAAGATGAAACGCTTCGGTCAACGTGAGATCCTGTTTATGAGTCAACTTGAGGGTGAGAAAGTTCATGTCTGTGTGCGACCACACCTGCACCTATTATCGTTTTAATGGGATGTGATCTGTGACCTTGAGTACGGGAGTTATCAGCGTTTCTCCCACTAAAGCCGACTTGGCTGGGGGAAACAGACGGACGAGCTTGGGAAGCTGAGGAATACAAGGAGTCCCCCCCGCCTCCCCGTCTCCCAAACCTTCCCACAGCCCCTTGCTTCTGCAGGTTTCTCCCTCGTGGAGTGCGTGAGAATTAGCAAGGTTGTTTTTCAATGCAGCATAGTTCCAGGCTATTATAGAAACAAAACCACCCAGGGGACCCGGACATTATGAGTGTTGGAACAGCCAAGAGCCGAGGAACAGATGAGTTCTCTCCTGGCTGTGTCTCTATCCGTGGTTCAGCCCGGTCCCCGGGGCGTCCTGTGCCCCATAAATATACATGCTGTGTAATGCCAGTCTGAGATTCGCCCTACCCTGCACCTCCAACACCGACGCTGCCCAATAAATCCTGTAGCCAGGCCATACCTGTGTGTTTAAGCTAAGATTGGTAATGCAGCATCTGTTTACGTCTTACTAGAGTTAAATTATTTATTGAGCTCATTTATTTTGCGTCTGTGATCCACAAAGAGCAGGAGTGCAACATTGCACCCAGATCAAGAGACGATACACAAAACTGGCTTTACAAAGACAGAAAAAATGTAAAATAAAAACGTCTTTTTTTCTGCAAGGTTTTCACAAATCATCTGTTATAGTTAATTATTGTAGTTCAGATTTGACAGGCCTGTACGATGCAATTTTTTAAAATGTTTCTTCAAGGTGGTTCTAATGCCAAAAAAAAAAAAAAAAAAAAAAAAAATTAAAAAGGCCCCCTTTTTTTTTTTGTTTTTAAACCCCCGTTCAAGGAGTTTTGATT
>NW_015113172.1:117727-129248 GCF_001443285.1 Poecilia latipinna | reverse complement strand
TTTTTTTAAAAATTTTTTTAAAGGTTTTATTATAGCAAAAAAAAAAAAAAAAAAAAAACATTGAAAAGGCTCCCTGTTTGTTTTGTGTTTGAACACCCAGTCTAAGTAGTTTAGATTTTTATTTAGTAATCACCACGCAAAAACCAGACTCCTTTAAAAAAACACTGTTGCATTGTAACTTTTCTGCAGTAACGCACAGCCACAAGACACGACGGCGCTGTGTAACCTGCACTTTGTTGTTGTGATCGTCTCCCCTGGTAACACCAAATACAATGGTGTTCATAACAATCTAAGTTTCTAGTTTAGCTTCATCAGACAGGATCTATCTCCAAAGTAAATGTCTTTGTCCCCCGAAAATGTAGACTGCATTTTACGTTGCTCCTGGAGTAATGAGTTACTCCAGGAGCCTCAGATATTAATCTGAGGTTGATAAACTCACTTCATCCTAAACATGTTCATCTCTGTGCTGGAACAGAATAATGACTATCCACGATAATTACACAATATACTATTGAAGGAAAAAGTCACGCTGTTATTTGCATTGACCAGGTCTGACTCTTTGATATGTATATTTTTCCACGATGCACAATGTTTTAGAAAATGTTTTCCTGTTGTGGTGCACATTTTGAAATATTTTGTTTTCCAGAAAGAAAAAAAAAAACATTCCCACAATTTATTTCCCAATTCATTTTGAATTATTCAGAAGAGGGAAAATGTGCATCTTTTAGCATTAATTAGAAGATTATAAGTCTAATGTTGTTAAAAAAAATCCTAAAATTTAAACTCTCAACACCTTGTTGGTGTTAGTAAGCGTTAAACTATCAAGTCCGCACAGATTTGGTATTTAATACTAAATTAGAGGTAAAGCACTAACTTTCCAAAAAGAAATAAATTAACACGCTGTGGGGTTAAAAATCATCTCTCTCCTGCAACTTACCTTCACAACATGCCACATTAAAAGAGGACCAGCAGGTCTACCAGGCAATTCCACATTGCCAATCTTGATTGCGACAATTAAGCTACTATGTTTCTTAGGATTTCAAGTTTTTCACCTTTTATTTCCTTGTGACCTAGAAATACCTACCTAGATCGTACCTTGAGTCTTCATCAGAGCAGCTGAGAAAACTCAGATCAATGTCTCCCCTCTGCTCACCTGTCCACCAACAGAGCGTTAACCGTTCAATTGAATAAAATCACCAGAGGATTTGCAACATCATTCAAGCTGTGCAATAAATCTCTTCCCTATCCCCACCTGTTGCCTTGCTGCGTGTTGATGCATTTGAGAATTTTAAGCTCCCCTTTATGGCAATAAATTTTTTCTTTTTCATCAGACTCTCTTTTTTTCTACTATTAAAGGACTTTACTAGTAGAGATTCTGAAGGCGATAAACTTTTCAAAGTTGGGATGTCAGCAGGAAACAACTCTCCAGGTGCAAATGAAGCTATTTAGATCAGAAAGACATTATTATAAAATCTTGTGACCTGACTCCTTTAACTGATCTGCAGGTGTTGGCATTTTTTTTTCTCAAGTTTTAATTCACTCATCACAACACTACAAGGACAAACTCCAGCCCACGGCTGCATAAACGTGCGACAGGTAGCCAGACGACACACGAATCTCGCTACATTTTACCAGATTTTGTCATGTTTCATTTAGTATCTCTCAGGACCAAATACAGATGACAGCAGCTGTAAACAACCGGCTCTCCTCTCTCCACACCAGCTCTCTGTCTTCCTCTCTCGCCCTCAGGCTATGAAGTGGAGAGGGTATAATTTATCATGAACATGACAAATTACTTTTGGTGGTACTGAGGAGTGGATTGGTCAGCCGTATATGGGTATGCGTGTGTGCGTGTGTGTGTGTGCGTGCGTGTGCGTGTATCCAGAAGTGTGAAAAGAGAGGCAAAACTGAGAGACGGAGTGTGAAGTGGTGGCAGGGCCAATGAAATGATGTGCAGAATCTTGGCTCAGCCAGCTGGAAGGTGGGAATAGATTACAAATCGCTTTGTTTTTCATCTCTGGGCAAATGCTGCTTTCACATATCACAACCAGCAGTTGCATTTGCTGTCTGTCATTTGCATTCTGCGTGTCGTGAGCTCTTGTATGGGAGGATGAAGTATGGAAAGCCTTGTCTCTCTTGAGTCCAACTCCTAGTGGGTGATGGACCGGCACATTGTCAGAACTCCCTGGTTTTAAATAGCCTTTAACAAGGCTGGTTTCAGAAAATGCAATTGGCCAATATGATCCTGTCAACCAGTGGTGTCCAAAGTGTGGCACCTGAGCTATTTCACAGCCCTCTAAACCTCAAAGTGTATATTCTTGGAAAACTAGATGGAGTCAGTACAGAATAGTTCCTTTTTCAAATTAATTTTGAGAGTAATTCATCATCAGTGGCTGTATATGTCATAATTGAGGGTAGACTTCTGACCCACATGCAGAATCAGACCCGGAAACAACTGGTGAGTTATTATTTTTATTTTAAAAAAAAGAAACAACCTGAAGGTTCTGCAGGTGATCCGAGGATATAGGTCCGAGTCACGCCTGGAAGCGGAGAGAACAGGTTAATGGTCTGGCCAGAGGAGGGCAAAGTGCGATGAGGAACCGAGTTTCAGCTTACGTCTTCTTGGAAGGCTTCTGACGGGGGAGGATGCGATCGAGCAGTGGACTGGAGCGGGCAGGCAGGTGAGGCTCTGAAAGCTGCAGGTAGATTCACCGGTGGAAGTTGGCCAGATCCTGAAAGTGAATGAACAGAGGGCTAGTGAGGGGGGTTGACTACAGGCAGAAATCCTTTCGAGAGAATCACAAAAAACTAGCGTTTCAGAAGAAGGCTTTAACGAGCTAGAGACTACCGTGGAGGGATAATCATCCGGCGGAGAGGAGAGGTCCGATGGCTCCTTAAATCCTCTCGACTGATGATCCAACTAGCTTCAGGCGTGCAGCTCCACTCCAGGCCACTCCCCAACGGGAAGCCGAAGAGGAGAGACCTTTCTTAAAGAAAAGCCCAGAACCTGACAGTATATAGCATTAATATAAAATTAAGTGCATAGCAAGACTGTCTGGTTCACTTGGGGAGGTGTGAATGCGTAACCAAACTCTGATTTGGACCAAAAAAGCAAAGTCTGGTCCCCATAAAAACCCAAGTCTCTGTTTTGCTGAAGATTCAAATGCATATGTGAACGCCAAGCGGACGAGAGACTGCTCCAAAAGCAGGAAGACTACAGCAGAGCAGGGCATTCTGGGTAAATACAACCAAAACAATCGTACAAGTCTAACGTTGGTCTCATAGGAATACAACAGCTAAAATCTGACGCCACTCCCATTATATTTTGTGTGAATTAGGCGGTCGTATTCATGTCTTCTTTATAGGTTTTTGTGTGGTTTGTTTCTGTGGTTGTTGGTGCTGCCACATGTGAAGGGGTGAATGAGTTTTTCAATGGGTTTGGATTATCTGACACGGTGCAGGGTGAAAACCAACCACACCAGCCGAAAATTGAATAAATGTTGAAATGTTGTTCCCAAATTGAAGCGAGTCTACCAGACTATCAGGTGTGAAAACACCCTGAGGTTCTTTGAAACTAACTTAGTGGTAAACTGAGGTGCATTGTCCATTGTAACACCCAAGCTTTGACTTCCTGGTTCATGTCTTGAGATTTGCTTCAGTGTTTTCAGTGTTTCATAAACATCAACACACTGAAATACTCCTACTATCGTACCTCACATCAAAAGTGAAAACTTTGGGCAAACAGTTTGGTTACAGCTTCCTCAGACAACAGCATATGACTCCAAAGATATTTTATACCTGAGGGCATTTGGAAACACTACTCTTATTTTCTCTGTTTCTTTTTGAATTATGGTTTCTTCCTCTCTGACTGGGCTTTAACACCGTCTTACTGTGGATGATGGGTTTCTAATCAGCTTCAGCTGATCTTCATCAGGGTTTTTTTTTTTTGTACTTTTATTCATTTCTGTCTTGGTTCATTTTGTGTTTTCCTTTTTTTTATCTGTTTGTTTTTAAGGTTCTTTGTGCGTTTCTGGTCCGCACACTTTCCGATGCATTTTTGATCAGCATCGATTCAGCTCCGGCACCACAGCTGCTCGCCCTCTTCCACTGACGTCTCATTACAGACGCAGACAAATTCACGCACTCAGGTCTTAATAAATCTAATTGCACACTCAACTCATAACGCCCCTGAATCAGGGCCGACAAATTACTGCAGCAGTCTGACACCGTCAATGAGCATGGGTGCCACTCTGGCTGACTGGATCCTTTAGTGAAAGGAAAAGATATAAATTAATATTGTGCAACACTTTCTTTGATTCAGCTGATTTCACCCCCCAGTTTTTCAGTCTTTGTTTCTTCCTCTCAGCCTCTTCCGTTTCAACCCACACCTCTGATCCGACTATGTTTCAGCTGTTGATTCCGCATCAATCACCGCAAAATCTAATTTGTCAAACCTCCGTCGAGCAGGGCTCTCAACCTCCATGCCTGCTGTCTTTTTCTTTTCTTTTTTTTTTTTTGTTTTTTTGTCTGGAGCCCCGTAAGGTAAAGAGGGAGTTCTGCCGGTAATATAAGGGGAGAAGAAAAAAAAAAAAACAGGACAAAAAAACAGACTTTTGCACTTTGAAGTCATAGCAGATCAAAAAAACAACAGAGGCCTCTTTCTGGTACAAAGAGAATGCTCTCCCCTTCATCCATCTTGGCTCGTTTCTGCACCTTTTCTTTGCAGCCTGCCTGTCACTCTGAGCCGTCACATCTCACAAACAGGCCCCCAGCCTGCCCCACCTGCCCGCCTGCAGCGTCTGCCTCTCTGCCGTCAGGAACAGATCTCACCCTCTGTGCGAGTGTGCGCCTGCTTAGACGTCCCTGGAGGTCTTGTGCCACTTGGAGCGATTTGTGCACTCCGGTTATTAACGCACAGCTCATAAAAAAACAAGCGGCATATTCTACCTGTCTGTCCTCCTATCTGGGTCGCGTGCTTTTAGCACAGCTGCAGCTAACGGGAAGGTTATAGTCCCGTTATTGCAGACTCAGACTCTCGTCTTTCTAGGTTGAAGCCTTGCGCTGTAAAGTTTGCAGAGGTTTGAGCATTGTGCCCCATCAGTGCAGCCGTTCAGCAGACCATCTTTGTGACAGTCTCCTGCGCTCCTGACATGGGAGTCATCTGTCTTCACCGTGTCCAGAGCAATGATGTGGGATAATATTGGTGGGAAGTGGTGCAGACAGGGGGGTATTGGAATATCGATCCTCCTCTCTTCCTCCGTCTTCCTGCAAGGATTTTTATTCCAGGCTGTGTGATAAAACGACCGAAGGGCTTTGAGCCCTTATATTGTTTCCTATACCCTTTGAGCTCGTGTGAGAGTGCAATTTATCTGAAGGAAGGCTTTGCGATGCCGGGTTGGACTGAATGCACCTCTGAACTCATCTATGCACAGATTTCATTTTCACAGAAAACCTGTAAAAGAAATCTCTCTGAATATGAAATTTGTAAGAAAAAAAATTTAGACTATCGATTATTTTTCCGTAAGTTTTGGTTGGTGAAGACCCAACAGGAGACATCGATTATTGTGCTGTAGGGTAATTTGTTAAAAATAAAAAAAGGAAACCATACCTAAAAGCCGACAAGGAGAGAATTTTTTTGTTAGAAATCAGCAGGAAAAATAATAATCCAACACAAAGAATCAAACAGCTCAATAAAAATGACTTGCCATATAAATACAGAGGGGGTTAACTGCAAAATAAAGTTAAATAAAAAGGTATGTTCAATTAACCGACTGTGTTGTAGCTGTCTGGAGGAGTTGAGTGAAAATGGTTAAATGACACCGAATGAACAGAGAGAAACAAAGCATCCAGAGAAAAACTAGAAACACCAAAAAAACTAGAGGACTTTTAAAGCACGCTTAGATTAAAAATAAAAAATAAAAAATTAAGAATTCTGAAATAAATGTAAAAATGAAATGTACCAGTTTACTTGGTTGCAAAGCAGACTTGAACCAGAAGGCCTGAGTGGTTGGAAGGTTGATATATCAACAGCAACAACAAGTCTTTAATGCATTTACTCCAGTTTGTAAGCTAGTAGCATTCCTCCAGTTTATTCTACATTAGTAAAGTACAAAGCTAAATATTGGTTCTCCATTTTTGATTCTTGTTCAGGGTCGCTAAGTACTTCACAAATTTATAAACTTATAGGAGTTTCTCTATAGGTCCTACAGATGTTCTTCAGGTGATAATACAATTTGCAATTTATCGTCAGCTGCCAACCTTTCGTAGCATGTTCATCTCAAAGTAAGAAAATACTCAGCAGAACCACTGAAGGCCCAGAAACTCTGGCCTCAAATAGCATGTTAGAAGTTAAAGTTCAGTAAAGTTTGATTAGGAAACTACAGCAAGCCTGGCTAGCTTGGTGAGGTTGCCTGCAGTCTCGCAACAAAGAGACCCGACTTGATCTTCCAAGTTTGAACGATTTGCACCCGATACATTAGACCAGAGAAGCAATGTTTAGAGAAACCACTCGTGTCCAGGTTGGTGGTGGAGAATCACACAGTGGTTTACGAACTCCTTTACAGTCCCATACAATAACGTCAGAAGGAATACGTCTGTCAGCTGAGGCTTGGTTGAATCGGTCCATGAAACACAACAATAATCCCGAGCACAGCAGCAAATCTTCAACGCGGCTGCTAAAAAATGAAAGACTCGCTGTGTTGCTGTGGTGAGACCTTAAGAGAGCTGAGCAGAAACAAATACCACCAGAACCTCGACAGAGTGAAGCAAGCTTTGCGAGGAAGAGTGGGCCAAAATTCCCACACTGCCATGAGAGAGAGAGACTGTTAGAGCCAGACAGAAAACGGCTATCGAGGGTGTTCGCTGCTAAAGGCTGTTCTTCCAGCGATTGAGTCATCTCCATCTTGGCTTCATCTTTGTTTAATAAATAATGACATGCTGGGTTTTTTTTTTTTGTTTTTTTTTTTGCCAAAGACCAGATCGTTTTGTTATGTCCTGATATTTAAAGCCTTACAGTGGACATTGGGTGTTTTGTGCCATAATTGTATTAAAACAGATTCATATCGTTCACCAGAGTTTGTCCTTATTGTTGATTACACTTTAAAACAGCTTGCTTTTAGCACTGCAGCTGATGAGTTCTGCCCTTGACACCAAACGCAGCACAAACAGTCTGTATTTTTCTCTCCTAACTGTCTGTTTGTTTCCACTTTACACCTTTTGATTTTGGTCTTGCATCAGCTGAGCTTGGAAAGGTTTATTTTAAAGCACCACTGTGGCAAGAACAGGTGAAAACGTCTTCAACCTCAGCTCCTGGAAATGAGACTTTTCTTCAAGTTTTACCATTCGTTGATCATAGGGTTGCACTCAAAATGGATAGTTGAAATTAAAACATATAATAAATTATCAAACTTCTGTCAAATTTCTAACAAGGCCAATTCTGGACCGATTAATTATCTCGTGCTAAGTCAACTGAAAATACAGATTTTTAGATTATCTTAATTAAAAATGAAATTAAAACAAGTTAAGAACATCTCTTTCCTCTCTTTTTGTTATTTTTGTCTTAACGTGTTTCCATAATCAGTGCCAAGAAAAACTTAAAAAGCCCGTCTTAAAACTTTCTTCGAAATGTGCTGTCGTTACACTTTATTTTCTGAGAAATCATCTTTGGAGTTGTTTATGTTTCATGCCATTTGTTTTGCAAACATTTTTTTTTTGGCATTCGTGACGGCCTTGTCTCCTTGCGACTGCTCGAAGCCGCCCTCATGGAAAGAGACGTCTGCAAAACAAAAACACGGGCCTCACTGGGAAAATTTAGCACGCGATAAGTGAGAAGTGATGATAAGACCTGGTGTGAAAAGCACAACGCCTGCACAACTGCACACAGATAAGGACAGACGCACACTCAGACAAACACAGGCACGTATATATATAATTCACAAGTTCCTTTATGGCCGCCTTAAAACAAACAAACAAAAAAAAAAATAAGATGAGACAGGAAAGCTCTGTGATGCATTTTAAGATTAAATTTGATATTTTGACCTCACAAGGAACATTTACCAAATCAGATTCCTTATTGGATCAAAAATATTGCATTGTGTGAAATGTCTTCTTATTGATACCTCTGATGCTAAAAAAAAAACATGGAATCTTTAATTTATTTAAAGTAGTTTTTAAAAAGTAATGCAAGGAATGGATTCATCTTTGTAGTTTTGGTGGAAGCAAGATTTCTTTTGACATCCATTCCTCCTTGGAGACAATGGTGTGTGAATACATCAGAACATAAGGTATTGATATTAACTGATATTAAATTAGCTTCCTTCCTGCACCATGGTTACTGTACATGCTGTGAGCAAAATCCTGTGATTTCCACTGCATGCTTTATCTGTCCTGGCTTTCGGGCTCCAGCCAGGTGCCGTTTTGTAATATTTTGATCTGAGAAAAACACAGCCTGCTGTGAAGTGCATTCGAAATCAGAAAGTACATGTAGAAGGAGAGCCAAACCGAACTCTATCAATTTATTCTCAAGAAAGCCTGGCCTTTGTACTCTGAAAGGAGCTCAGAATGGAGGCAGAGGGGCATTGGTGCTGCTGTCGCATACGGTCAATAACAAAGTGAGAGAAAACGTTCAAAAGGAAAAGCTTTTGCAAAAGAGGAGCTACGACTGGATGATGGCGGGAATATCAGAACTGACCTGTACAACATGCAGTTTGACTCTTGTCACAAGTTTCACTTGAACACTTCAGGTGTGTTTTTATTCTTTCTTGTGCTTTCAGAGTTTTTTAATTGGTGATCTTTTTAAAAGCTTATACTTAGACGACTCCGTTGGCTTCTCTACTTAGAGTAATCCTGATTAGTTGGTCCTGGAGGCTGAAGCTAACAGCTAGCTAGCTGATTGGAGCCAAGACCAAAGCGTATTTCTACCATATTAAAACACCATTCTCCAAAAGTAAACTAGCATTTACATAAATAACATAAATGCTATCTCCGTCAGCTGATGTTGTCAGGTGTCGGTATGTCAGGAAGGGGCATACCGTCCAACACACCTTGCCGCTCGCTGGCCGTGCACAGTGAGCGGCAAGAAGCTAACTGTGAACACTGCTGGATT
Organism: Poecilia latipinna; assembly: GCF_001443285.1. Lineage (NCBI taxonomy): Eukaryota > Metazoa > Chordata > Actinopteri > Cyprinodontiformes > Poeciliidae > Poecilia > Poecilia latipinna. Next base: position 120,145 of record NW_015113172.1, on the reverse strand, counting down.
ATCTACATTAGCATTGCTCCGGAGGACTGAATAATGCAAGATCCAGAGGATCAAGAAAAGGAGAGATAAGCTCCGGATAGGTTATTCTGTGAGATAATGTAACAGTAGATATGTAAGTTGAATCAACTGAGGGCAGAGGAACAAGTCAGGCACTCAGACAATCTGGAAGTGAATTGGAGCCTTTCTGGTGTTCCTATGAAGTAGCTTCATTAGTGAATAAATGGATGATTGGACAGACGGATGGATGGATGGATGGATGGATGGATGGATGGATGGATGGATGGATGGATGGATGGATGGATGGATGGATGGATGGATGGATGGATATTGTCATTTCTACTTGTATTTTTAAAAATAGAAAGGCCATGGTGTGATGTCACTGTTCTCAAAAGCCAGATTTCTAGAAATACTGTTTTGTTCCTGCGTTGTTTTTAATACTTTGCAAGTATCAATAAACAAATCTTTCTTGCTTTCAGATATTACTTGGTTGTCATCTTTATACCCAGATTTGAGTTCCAGCTTCGAAGATAAATCAAAGCCAGCATGACGAGAAAACTTCATGACCTGGAGAAAATTGATTGAAACCACGACTACAAGTTCAGGGCAACATGTTACTTTGTGACTTTTCCCTTTGCTCTTTCAAGGCACAATTGAAACTTCAGTGTGTTTTTGGCTTGTCAAAGCTCTGACAGACTGAGGTAGAAATAATAAATGATGCTAAACAAAGTAAAACGACTGGAGTGTAGCACATGAAACAGATAACTGTTGTCACAAAAATATGTTATTGTCATCATTTAAAAGAAATCAAGCTGTCTTCAGTAGGAATAGTCTTGAAGTGCCACACTGAATATTGGCCTTTTTTAGCTTTATTGATTATATTTTGTGATTGTAAAAAAAACAGATTAGGAAAGATTAGAAAATGTGTCACTTCTCTGCTTTGTTTGTCCCTTTCTTCTCTCCCCTTCTGCAGAGCACTCCCTCTGTTTGCCTCGTGTGTGTGTGTGTGTGTGTGTGTGTGTGTGTGTGTGTGTGTGTGTGTGTGTGTGTGTGTGTGTGTTGTGCTGCTTTTTGACAGGCCTCACATTAATGCCTGTTTTACAGGACAGTGGACAGAGTCTCTTTGCCAAGGTCAGGCTGACAGAATGCATTATGGGAAAGTAATTCATGAGTTTACAATAGAGTGCATTTACACACTTACTGAAGTGTGCGGGGTGAGAAATAATCTGTTATGTTTAAAAGATTGCAGCTACTGAGCTATTTCCTCAAACTATAACACCTGCTGTGCATGCTTTTGTGTGTGTGTGTAGGTGTGTGTGTGCGCGTGTGTGTTTGTGTGCTTATGAATGGTTGTGACATTTGCTGCAGTGTCTGATTAATTATCTTAAACAGCTTGTACACATAGTGACAGGTGTTGGTAATGTTTTTAGGATTAGGGAGGTGAGAGGAAGACGGGGGAAGGTGGGTTGGAGGAAGGTTAGAGGAGTGCAGAAGCACATGATCAAGGACATGGAAATGAATCTAACTCGCGCGTGCGTATACTTGTGCCTACGAGAGCGAGACTGTGAGTGTTTGGAGCGATTATCTCTTTATTGCAATCACTGTTGATGTCTGCGTATAATCATCTGTAAACAGTGAATGTGCCTAGGCCTCGTTTAATGAGACCGTCACATAAAAGTGGTTATAGGAACACACGAGTCGGTGTTTGATGGCCGCCTTGTGGGGTCTCTCAGCGCAGGGCGACGGATTTTAAAGAAGTCAAAGCAGCCTTGTTACGTGGCGACGCCAAGCAGTGGTGTCGCCACGTGTGAACGGAGGCCTGGGCGAGTACCTACCATGCAGCTGCAACTCCAGTCACTGCATTGTGATTTCATTGCTTGAATGCACTAGAAAAACTACAAAAATAAATGAAATAATAAGTTTTATGAATCTAATTTTGTCCCTTTATTATTATTTTTTTGTTTTTGGAGCCTGAACGTTTTGAACTAGTTGTCTCATTCAGATTTCTTGCCCATGATGACACATAGTCAGGCTTTCTTACAGTGTCACAGCACAGAGTGGGTCTTCAGTCCTCATTTGGCTGAACATGTATAAATGCAGCTCTGGAATAAAAAAAAACAAGAGACCGCTGCACTGAAACCCTTTGAAAACCTCGAGTTTATTCCACCAAATATTGATTTCTGAACTCTTCCAGAGTTAAAACATTAGTTTTATTGTTTTCTTTGCATTATTTGAGGTGTGAGAGCACAGCATCTTTTCCGTTATTTTGACCATTTTCTGCAAAAAAAATTACAAAACTTGTGCTTGTAATTTCAGAGACATGTTGTCACTGGTTGATAGAATAAAACATCAATGTTCCTTTTACTTAAACATACATAAAATAAAAAAATGTATGTGGTCTCTTAATTATATATATATATA
>NW_015113172.1:96034-113977 GCF_001443285.1 Poecilia latipinna | reverse complement strand
ACGAGAAGAGGTGACCGGACCCTGAGGAAGATTGTGGAGAAGGGCCGACACTGACACAGACGACACTGAACCAAAAGCTTATTTTGGTTATCAGCATAATATCAGCATCTAAGGCATCTGTGTCCCCAGGTTTGGTGACGTGTTTCCTTTTTCACGTTTTCTTAGAGAATCTGTTGTGGTTGGACTGTGCGAGTAGATTTGTCTTGTTTCTTGCACTTTGCAGTTTTTCCTCTCATCTGACGGGTTTTTAACTTCATTTTATGCTCTCGCCAAAACGCTGAGAGGCACCTCCAGGTCAGTCTTTCCCTTCAAACACTGAAGCACACCAAAAATCAAAGAAAACATGTAAAGAGCTGCAAGGAAACAACTCCTTGCCTTGAGTTTTAACATCTCCATTGTTGCCGCAACCAAACTGAGCTTATGAAAAAAAAAAAAAAAAAAACAGCACACAGGTAAAACATTGCCTCTGACGACTTTCATGGACATTAGAGTTGAAACCAAAAGTTTACAGACACCAAATAAAACGACATAGTTTTATTATCTCTGTCTGGAGCTGAATCAGACCCAAACTCCCTGTGGCAATTAACCTTTTCATGCATGAATTATGATCCTTGTGTCAGGATTTTTTTCAATTTTTTTTTTATTTTCTTAAGGCATAAAAATAGGTAAGAATTTTTTTTTTTGTAAAAGTTGTTTTTATTTTTTTTTTTTTAGGTGATCACTTGTAATTTTCTCCAAATACAAAGTTGTTATTTGAAAAATACATCAGTAGTATTGTTCTTTAGGGGTTATCTGATGTCACAATATTTTTCTTTTTTTACCTGCAAGAGTCGTCTACAGTAGAAGGAGGGACCGGGTCGGTTGGCATGCTTTTTTGTCTGTCTGCCATTTTGAATTTAAAAAAATATATTTCTTGCATTTGCAGCTGATGGCCAGTAGTTCATGGTGTATTTTATTATTATTATTGTAAAGTTTATTTGATAGGGACAGACACACATTGATATAGACAAACTGAATAAAACAGCAGTCCTATGTTTGCATCATGGTGCAATAGCAACAGCTAATTCGCAGCATCTGTCCCTAGTTGGGCTTTTTAAAAAAATAACTCTAAAAATTGAAGTGATAATCATTTAAAATAGCACAACATAACGTATACAAACAAAGAAATGTAAAACATCAAAAATGAGTACCATTATGATGCATTAGTGTCCACTTCAGTGGTCTGTGTCCATTTATAACATAAAAATCCACAAGAAGCACAAGAAAATGACTTGGGTTGATTCCCGTCTCCTGCAGTCATCAGGCGAGAGGCGGAAATATGTCTCTTTTTTATACAGAAGTTTAAAATATATTTAATCTAGCTTCAATGTGTCATTTTATAAAGCATATTATTAAAGAGAAAAAGTTCAGTTTGTCCAAAATCTGAGAAGTAGTTACAGTTTTGAAAATATTTAGCTTTTATTCAAAGTAGTTATGAGCTTCTTCTTCTTCACTGTGTCACAGACAGTCATGTAGAAAGTTTGACTTTCCCATGGAGGACTGAGTACGATAATAGAGAACATTTTTTTTTTATTTCACCTGCACATGCCCACATATGCAAAGATTTCTGCTGACTGTGCTGCAGGATAACCACTAATGCAGGTAACCATGAAAAGTAACATGTCAGTAATAAATACTTTATAGAGTAGAAGTATACTCTATAACCCAACAAGATCTCTGCTTTTTTATTTAGAGGCACATTTAGTTTGTTTCTTATGCATTCAAAATAAAAGTTACTGTGTTCAAAAAGAAACATAATTTGCATAATCAAACACTCTGCAGGACATCTTGAAATTAGAGGCATTTTATCCTCATTTCCTTCGGTGAATCAGACACATCACTTGGCAGTAAATCAGGCCAGAAACCAAAGAGCAGCAATAATTCTTCATCTGCACCAGTTAACACAGCTGTTCCAGAATAAAGTCATGTGAAAACTGTAGCCGAGGCTCTGCCGTTAGCTGTACCATCAAATTAATTGTTCCGAGAACAACTTTCAGATCGTTGGGATTTTCTGACCACAGACAAGTTGAAAATCTTACGGACAATAAAATGCTTAAAGGAATAATTTGGATTTTCAAAGCCAAAAGGTTCATAATACCCGAGGGCTAGTGTTTGTAGGTTGACCCTGGAGAAGCTGCTTGTAGTAATATTAGGGGACCAGTGGCACTTCCCAGAACTGGTTCATTATATCTCCTAGTTTTGTGTTCTGAAATTACAAGTTATTTGTTCTTTTTTTTCTTGTCCTAAATTCACATTGACCTAGATACTTGTGAAAACTTGTCTTTCTCCCTGGAAGTCCTGCTTATAGACATCTTCTCCTTCCTACCCCATGAAATCAGCTAAACTCTGAATCACTCAGTATTTCACCAATTCCACTAACCTCCATGCAACAAGTGACAGGAAATACCAAACCTGACACTCTTCTCTTTCGTAATTGTCCAAGACGCCATTGTCAGCCTTCAAATATTCCAAATAAATACATTCTTAAACCTTGCCAGATGATTTTCTGGTACGGCTGTACATTAGCATCACCTACCATAAAACATCTCAAAGTTTGCGTACGGTTTAAATTATACTTTGACATTACCCGTCTCTGTTCCTTACAGCTTCACACAATCCTCAAAACGGGGGGAAGAAAAAGCAGGGATTGAAATGAAGTGTGCAATTTATTTATTTGATTTTATTTTTCCAAGAAAATTATCCAAAGTCGCTTTTTTCATAGAAATCATTCAAACATAATCTATAAGTGGAAAGAACATCATCACAGTGAAAAATGACAAATGTCGGGGATTCACCATTCAGGCAGAATGTTGAAAACAATTATCAGAGGAGTTTGCCGAGGGCCAAAGAGTCTGTATTACAAGCTCTAGAAGGGTGGAGAATTAGCAGGTACAATTGTTTCAAATAAATCAAAAAATAATTACATTCAGCTGCAATGATCAGTAGGCACACTCGCCGCATAAGACTCCACTATCGAAGGAAAACCTGCTGAAGTAACTTTCCAGTTTGACTAAGAACATTTAGGCAAGTCTGGGAAACATTATGGGAAAATAGTCTAATGATTTCAAAATTAAACACTTGGACTTCAAACACACCATGTTTGGAGGTCAAAGAGGTTTGAATAATAAGGTGCAGGTCTGTTTTTCAGCATGAGACACAGTCCATACATTTAAAAGACAATTTAACGCCTTTACACACGTTGCAAGAGAATTTTATGTCAATTAAACTTTTAGAAATGTATTTATTTATTAGCTATCAGTGTAATTGCTTATCTTTTCATCAAGCCTTTGGGGGTCAAGAACAAATAAAAAATATTTTAATTTAGTCTTCACACCAATAAAATGTAAATGCTCTCCTATCTGTGTCTTGTTTACATATATTTGTGCTTAGATGAGAAAATGATTTCAGATAAGTCAGACTGACACCAGTGAAAATCACCACAGGCCATCATAATGACTGCGAGCCAAGGCGCGCAGGTGCTTTGCAGTAAACAGGACGCCTGCATCAGCGGCTGATGATGAGAAGTCATTATTATGTTGGATGTGGACTGGTCGGGTGACGCATTTTTCACCTGTTTAGAATGCGGCGTTATTGGCTGGTTAGCTACCCACTGTCAACCTTCTCCTCCCGGCCCTCTCGGCGCTTCTCTCTATCTTTAGAGATGCCTAGCGAACTGTTTCATGCTCTGTCTCCTCCAGGAAGCCTCAGAAACCGTCTCTCTCTCCGTCTGCTTCTCTCTCACCATCTGCTCCCCTGTAGACAGACATGCCTGGCTCTACCCATTACCTTTTCCTAATAGAAACCTGTTTTCATACCAAACACTTACCTCAAAATCCCCATTTCAGCAAATCTGTCTCCCAAACCATCACGTCTCTCAAAGCCAAACTGCTTTATCTTTGTATGTTCAGCACATTTTCAGGTTGAATTCAGGTGGAATTGTGTTTTGATGAAAACCCAGTTCAGTGCTGTTTGCGCCTCCTCCAGCTCGCATTGGACCAATTAAACGGGTATAATAAGGAGCAGAAAGAGAAGAATACTTTAAAGTCAGTTCTCCTTTTGGAGATCAATGAGCCTCGGTGTTGGCGTGTATCCTTGCGTGATTGGCTTTGCATTATGATGAACGTATGGGGGCGGAAGAGCGTTGATATTCAGAGCACAATGCCTCCATAAGCAACAGGATAATTAATGCATTTTGGCTCCCACATTCTAACACAACTAACGTGTTTACTCTTTTAGCAGACAGTGTTCGCCTCTGATTTTCTAATTTCCCTCTGTAAGTGGCTGAGCATGTGTAGGCATGGGTGAGAGCAAGTGCAGATAAGCGTTTATGCGTTTCGTCTGCGTGCATGCGTGTGTGTGTGTGTGTGTGTGTGTGTGTGTGTGTGTGTGTGTGTGTGTGAGTCTGTGCATTTGTAACGGCGTTGCCTTCTGCTGAGCTGCGAGGCGCAGAAACTCATTTAGGCTGCAGCGTCGTTTCGGAGGAGGCCCGAGGCGGAAGCTCCTGGAGGCCAACGCCGGGGAAGGCTCACATTTTTACCCCGTTATCAGAGCTCGACTCCAGGCCGAGCCTGGTGGGTGGCCTGGACGCCTCGCCATTCCTCCAGGCAAGACAGATAGCAACCAATCACTAGCACCAAAGAGACAAGCCCTCGGCAATCTCTGCAGACTGATATTAGCATATCCAGGTGTGTGTGTGTGTGTGTGTGTGTGTGTGTATAGGTGTGTGTGTGTGTGTGTGTGTATAGGTGTGTGTGTGTGTGTGTGCGGTCATGTTGGTCTGCTAATACAAATGCAATGAAGCTGCTTAGTGTGCAGTGTGTGTGGGCAAAGCCTGGGATTAATTCCTGGTCAAACGGTGGTGTTTGATCATATTTTGTTTGCCTTAGTATTCGAAGGGCATAAACACACTCTGTACACACACAGTGTGAGTTGCAAACATAGTCATATCCCTTGAGCTGTTCAATATTTGTTCTTGTTACAATGACAAACTGTGATGTGATATAATGGGATTTTACCATAAAAATCAACACAAGGTGTTGTGAAATTCAAAAGAAAAAGTATTCATGTTTTTTTGTTGTTGTTTTTCTTTTTTAACAAATACAAGTTTTACTGTTCTCTTTTATGTGGCTCCCGGAATAAAATACAATCCTACCAACTGTCTTCACAAATCTACTATTATTTAATCACAGTGTGTAATTTAAACTCGGTGCAAACATAGCTGTTCTGTGAAGGCTCGTCAGACAACATTGGTCCACAAACAGCAACTTGAAGACCAAAGTCACAGCAGACAGGTCACAGATAGTGCTGTGGAAAAGTCTAAAATGGAAAGGATGTGTCACAACATGGCTGTCCACCTACACCGCCTGATCAGAGGAGGAGACCGCTAATCACAAGAACAACCAATAGACCCATGGTGCCTCTGAAGGAGCTGCAGAAATCTGTCAAACTATTAGTGGTGCACTTTACCAATTTAACCTTTATAGCAGAGTGGCGAGAAGAAAGCTAGCATTGAAGGAAAGCAGTTGGAAGTCCTGTTTATGTTTGTTACAAGCTACGTGGGGCATTATAAGCAAGTGGAAGAGGGTGCTCTGGTCAAAATTTAGTTTTTTGGCCTGTATGCAAAACACTGTGTAGCAGAAGACCAGTGGCCAGTTTGAACACAGGAATGGCTCACTGCTTAGGATGCCATTGCTTAGGGGTGCCACACACTCAAAACTGTCTTACAAACTCCCCTTTCAGTTGTCCATCAACAAGTTGTTTTTGTTTTTTAAAGATTTTGTCGGTGTTAGTGGCCTTTAATTGACAGTTGTCAGAGAGTAAAGTGGGTTGTGAGAGAGGGGGAAGACGTGCGGTAACGGTCATCGGCCCGGGACTCAAACTCATGACAGTCGTGTTAAGGACTAAGGCCTACAAAACATGAGTCACACTTTCCCTTTGTGCTGCCGCCGCGCCCCGTCCCTGGACAGGTCTGATCACTTTTCTTCATGGACTGGGAAGCTGGTCTGAATTGATGGCAATGTGAACGCTAAATAACAGACAATAACAAACCGGGTAAAGGCTTCAAGAGATCTGAAACTGATCCAGAGATTCGCTTACCTCTCTCCCCTTGACAGAAATCCCTCGGGTCCACAGGTCCAAAACCAAGCAAAAAAAAAATAAAAAAATGGGAGTCAGCCTTTAGCTTGCATGCTCTTTTGTTTTACACATTCAGACCCAAGGACAATTAACCACACAGTCATGTTTTTAGACTGTGAGAGGAAGCTGAAGTGCCCGTGGGGAATCCACCCATGCATGGGGAGAACATACAACTTCCATACAGAAAGACCCCAGGTGACGCTTTTGAAGCGAGGTAATACCGCTATCCCCAAAAGATCTGCAGCAAAGGATCGTTCTGCAAAAAACATTTTATTTAGGTTGCTTAATGCAAATGCAGGCCACATTTCTCACACGTCTTTTTGAGAAATACATTGAGAGCTATGTTGCTTTTTTCCCCCCCTCTGGTGGACAATGTTTTCAATAATTTGCTTCATTACAGCAGCCCAATGTCAGCACTGCATTCACTGGAGCTTCTCATCTATCTCATAGCAGGTGATTTATGTGAAATTTACTTGCCGCTACAAAGGCTCACAACAGGATGCTCAGGCATTAACGCGGCGCAGTCAGTCACCATGTTTATGACAGCGGGGACGGCCCGCGCCAAGGGGATATTGAACCTTCGCTTCAGTTATCAATGTTTCGGTTTTGATTGATGGTCTTTATTGTAATTATTTATTGGAAAGCAGGAACGAGATAATTAGAAAAGGTCTGCAGCGGAGGAAAGTGCTGACCCAGTGGGAATTCTGAGGAGGAAACTGGAACGCCGAAGGTGATAAAGTTCACGGATCTCCTCAGAATTCTGTGTCAGCGAACGGGAGGGAGAGCGGAGATTTGCAGGAGGAATCAATGACCAGGGCTAATGGCATACTAATGATGTAACAACTCATCCATACAACTCAGCTCAGCTAGAGGGACACAGAGAGAAATAGAGAGAGAGATCTGAGGTGTCTCTTCCTTCTTTATTTCAATAGTGGAAAATGTGAAATCAAAGTAATGCGGTCACATCCTCTCTTAGTGCTCAGACTTGGGTTCTTTTCTTTGGTTTGTTTGTTTTTTTTAATTCTCAGTATTTTCTGCGTTGCAGCAGCTTCCTAAAGGAGGTTTGAGATCAGCCTTATTCTGGCGACTTAATCTATCACACTTTTAAAACTGCTGAGAGTGTGTTGACTGACCCTCACGGCGCGGGCGGCTTGACTATGCGACGAAAACATGCCAGTTGTTCTGCTGGCATCCAAGCTTATTTCCGTGTCAACGTAAAAACAAACTCATGGGTCAAATGATATCTAAATCTATTGGAGGTATGAATAATTTTAGTCTTAGCTGCACTCCATAAACCAAAAACTGAACTGAATTAACTGCAATGTAATTCACTAGTTCAGACTGAGTGTAAAGTTCTTTCCAATCCATTTGTTACTAAACATAATAAGTTATATTAACTGTGAAATACATACAGTATATGTACATGGAAGCTAACCTGACTGTGGTGATTATTGACTTTGCATCAGTTCGTACTTCTGAGCAATTATTGTTTTATCCATCATGTTATTTATTTGAAGTGTCTAGCGTTTCCTTGGTAATCTCCCGCCGTTCCTCATACCCTGTGAGTTATTTTCCCTTTGAATGCTTCATCAAATTTTAAACATGCCTCAGGTCCCTATGACTCTTCAAAAACATAGCTAAGCGTACAAAGTCTCATTGCAGTGCTTCTTGCTTGTTCTTAGACAAAAGAAAACTGTTTCTGACTCATTGACTCACCAAACCCGCTTCCTCATCGGGTCAGGAAGGATTTAAGAGTCTGACTGTGAAGCAGGAGCTCTCGGTGCCTGAAGCGCGATGGATCTGAAACACTCGGCATCGATGCGTTCCTCCCCGGTTTCTCTCCTGGATCTGGCTCAGACTTGGAACATGTGGAGAAGGGACTCCAACTAAGTGATTTATGAAATATCATAAAGGAGGAGGTGTGAGCCATGGACCCGTGCACCCACAGGTGCAGTTACTGAAACCATAACCGCACATGTGTGAAGAAGATAAAGAACGGGGCCTGATTTAAAACCAGGCTCCAAAAGAACATCTGCCGGCTGCCAGGTGCAGCGCTCTGCCCTCAGAGGGGCGACGGCCAGATAACAAGCAGCCGAAAGGGATGAGTGAACTGGCTGTTTTGTGTTCAAGCAAACTGAAGTGTTATTATTTTAAACTGTCAGGAAAATCATAAATTACCAGGCTGTGGAAAAGTTCTTGCCTCTTTATAAATTTTCTTTTTCTGTTTTTGCATCAAACACAAACTGATTAAACACGAGACGGAGTTTTAATTGATGATTGTTTTAATTCGGTGAGATAGAAAGGTTTCTGGAATAAATGACTCACTTAGGGTTATGCCATAGCCTCTCAATCAAATTTAAGCACAGACTTTGACTAGGCCACTTAACACCTCTGGAACAGGGAGATGCGTCTGGACGATTTTGAATTCTGGTGGCTGCGTTTTCTCCTTCAGGACTTTCTAGAAGCAAAACTAAATTACAACCACTTGTCCAGCTCCTGGTACTGCAAAACTGTTGAACCCATCCCTGCCCCTACCTTCTTAAAATCAGACAAAATTGGTGTCAAACGTTTGTGCAGCAAAAAAATGTTTTGTTTGTGCCGCTATCATTTTAAAGATATTAAGAAATGTTCCAAGAAGTTATGAAAGGTCAACCAGCCCCCCTCCTCACCTTCTTCAAATCAGATAAATTGGTGTCAATCAACTCGACTATGCTTGTGCAGCAAAAAAATTTTGTTTGTGCTGCTTTGGGTTTGAAGACATTAATGAAACTTTAAAGGTCAAAACATCAACCAGCTCCCCCCACCGACACTTCTACTAAACCAAAATGACCTTTAAACTTTCATTAATATCTTCAAAGTCAACGCAGCACAAACACACACCAATGTTATTTGATTTGAAGAAGATTGGGGAGAAGGTGGAAGGTGTGGCTCACCTAGCGTGCCTTCATAACCTCTGCAAACATGTCTTAATATCTTTATAATGATAGCGGCACAAACAAAAAAAATTTTTGCTGCACAAACATAGCACAAACGTTTCATACCAATTTTGATTGATTTGAAGAAGGCGGGGTCCATTTCCACTCAGGCAAATCCATCACATTACCACCATCACGTGTGGGTATACTCTGAATTGTTATGTTAGTGCCAAGACACATACAAAGAAAACAGTAAATCTCACGTCCCAGTTTTCTTCTGTATTCATCCATTTGCTGCCAGTGGATGAATAGTTGGCGCCCCCTGTCTGCTGTTGAGAAAATGGAGGCTATTGTCAAACTGCTTTGTGCAGGTAGAAGGTGTGGCTCACCTAGCGTGCCTTTCATGCAAGAACGGCACGCTGAGTGAAAAATCAAAACATCCCATTGCGATTGTGAGCGGGACCATTGTGTTCTTTCTTGCCTTGTTCATCTGAGAATGAAACTTTCTCATTGTTGCCATTTTGCTGTTTATTTCTATCGCTGAATCATGAAAGCTAACCTTCTGCTGCAGTAGGAAGTGAAGTCTGCAGTGCTCTAGATGTTCTGGATTATTTTATTCCTTCCTGGATGAGTCAACAATGCACTCCTGGATTAATTTTGGTAGGTTGGCCACGCCTTTGTTTCTCTCACTGTGGCTCACCAAAGACTTTGTGACCTTTTCCAGACCGATAGAGGTCAGCAGCTTTGTAATTTGTTCTTGAATTTCTTTGCATCAGTGTTCTCTTTATTTAGATGATCTATTGATTGATCACTTCTGAGTGGTGAGTCGTCGTTAATTCGTGATTTAACAGATCATGAATTTGCAACCTTGCCTTATGTGAGGCAAGTTTGGTTTCCTTTAATAAATAATCTTAAATCGTCATTTGAAAAAAAAAAAAGAATTGCATTTACTCTATAGAGTAAATACAATTTTTTTTCAAATGATGTACAAATGATTTTAATATCAAATTTTAATATTAAAATCATTTTGACAATTTGAAACCATAAGGTGTTTCAGAAATGAGTCTAAATCAAATGCAGGCAAAAACATTACTGAAGCAACCTGGTTTGAGGAAATTAAAATGTCTATAAAGTGCTAAAATCTAAACTTAGAATTGTTTTTATCTAAAATGTGGGGATATAATAAAAAAAACGACCAACTGATTCTCTGAAAACAAATGCTCTTTCTTTCCAATAGGAAAGCAAACATAAGCACTTTTTTTTATTTGCCTAAATGAAGTTCGCCATATGAAAATGAGGAAGTTCATTAGTTTGTCTGCAGGAGAGCAATCATTTTGATTATTGTCTTATTGCTGTTCTAGTGGAAATAGTAGCTTCTTACCGTTTTATGAAATAGGACTCTTTATTGCCTAATATCACTTTAATTGCGTGCACTACAGACACTAAACAGAGAAGTTAAAGTAAGATTTTATCACCCTCCATTATTGTCAGTTGCTGAAATGTTGCAGCAGACGGGGAAATCATTAATTTCTTATGAAATGCTAATCTTCTGTGAAGTGGGAAGCAAGATAAGCTGACATTTGCAAGAAAAGGTGATGTTTGCTCTCAGTTCTCAGGCTGATTTCTCTGAAAACCTGTTCCCATTTTGGTTTCAGGTGGCAGGCGCTTTCTAAATTTAAGATTAGGCGAAAGTTGGATTAGTATTGTTATAGTCTTTGAGTTTTTCATGTTTTTTGTCATTGCACTTATTCGTGATCTGATCAGATTGCCCCCCACCGACCGGAGCCTGAATAAAGTAAAAATTTGTCACAATCCAGTGGTAAATAAGAATACTTGTCTTCACACTTTGAATTTATGATAACACTCTGAATATGACCTTGAGCCGGTTTATGAAGGGACTGCATTTATCTGGATTGAATTACCTGAATGAAATTTTTAAATATTTATGTCTTGAGTATTTTGAGACACAGAAGAAGTAAACAGTCTGAAAAGAGTGTGGTTCTGAATTGATTTTTAAATAAATAAGCTGAATTTATTTGGATGTGAATTTGCAGCAAAATAAATCCACAATCAACGCAAAGTCACAAAGTAAACTTTATACCAGATGTTTCTCCAAACCTTAACAGAAATCCTATCTTCCTACACCCAATATGAGATTACTTTACCTCTTTTATGACATCTGACTTTCTTTTAAGGAAAGACACATTAGTTTGCCTCAATAACGTGACATTTAGACAAGATCACTTGTTGCACCAGTGGGTCTCTACCTCCAGGCACGCAGGTTTGTGATTATGTCCAGAAATGTTTTTCAAACATCTGTGTGTGTGTGTGTGTGTGTGTGTGTGTGTGTGTGTGTGTGTGTGTGTGTGGGCGTGCGTGCGTGCGTGTGCTTAAAACTGGCCTGGCGGTCTGCCTGACTGCGATAGGTACATGCTCTGATTTGGTGGCACACACTTGCTGTTCTTGGCATTTGGCTGAAAACTGCAGCTGTTTGCAACAAGAATATTTATGTTTCAGAACCCAACTGTGTTATTGCAGCCATTATCTCAATGCACTAACGAAGATGTTGTGTCTGTTGTGTTTTAATCTCTTTTCTTTTGCCAAAACAGACCTCCGGTAGCGAACATACCTGGCTGAGGGCCACACCTGGAGGCTTCAAACCAAAGGTAGAAAATCACAAAACAACACACAACATGTGTAGCTCTGGACGGAAATTTACATAAACGTCTCACAAGCATTCACGTTTTATTATAATGGGTATTTAAGGGACTACATGGAAGAAAGAACAATTTAGTTTGTTCTTTCTTCCATGTGTCAACACACATCTTGAAGGATTTTTATAACAAGTTGTTATTATGCATTGAAGCTGTTTGTTTTATATTCATTTCACCTGGAAAAAAAAAAGAAAGAAGATAAAACCCTGAGCAGATGGAGATAAATTTAGAACTGCAGGAAGAAGAAGTGATGGAGTGAAATTAGGATCAAGAGACAGCTAAAGAGGACACCTTAACTCTGCTGGGAGAGAAAAAAAAGAGATTCAACAGGGAAAAATTACGCAGTGTGTGTGAATGCGTGCGTGTGTGTGTGTGTGTGTGTGTGAGGAGCAATGAAGTGTGCGACATCCCAGAGCTCTCACCTCAATCAGTGAGAGTTCAGCTGCAGGGTGACGGAGAGTGCAGCAGAGGTGGTGATAAAGAGAGCTTTTCTTAAAGAATGTAGAATAATAAGAAAAAGGAGGAAGAAAATGAGATAAATCAATGGAGGTATTGCTCAGGTTACTGTATTTATCATTTGGGGTCAACTCTGTTCCATTACATGTGTACTGTACGTCCTCAATCATGTGATTTTCGAATCGCGCTAAAGCAGCGTGTAGCAGCGGGGGGGAAAAAAAAATCAAAGGGATGAATTTAATTTCTCAATCTCCAAATTGATTTAGTGGAACCTAGCGGAGGCTACAAACTGACCCCTGAATATGGCTTTCTGTGCTCCCGCCGCACGCTGTCAAACAGATGGGATTTCAGATCAGTGCGGCTTTATGACCTGACCACACTAAGATGATAAGATGATTAAATATCTAATTCACTTTAGATCATTAACTTTAATCTGCTTATACTTAGGAGGCAGCGGAGGCGGGCGGGGAGGAGAGCGATAGAAGCACTCTGGCTTCCATATTTCAAAACCCATCATGGGATCAGGTTTATCTTCTCTGCACATCTGATAAGGAACCACTAAAAGGAAGTAAAATAGTTCAGGGGGAAATGATTGCAGGCCAGAATCCATGTGCAGGAGGAATTGGTGAAGGAAAAGTGGCTTCAGAGAAATAAATAGATAGATAGACAGATGTAACTATGGAGAGCCTGCAGGGCTGCAGGACAACGGTTAAACAGGTATGGCAGGTTAATGACGATAATGACGGAAACTAACCGGCTTATAACTAAAGGACCGGTAAGTTCGTTGTATTAAAGGCAGAGGAAGTACATCACTGTCAGAAAACAAAAAATAGAGATTACTTTAAATACCTTGTCTTTATGAATCATCAAAACAATATTATTATTATTACCACTACTTATACTGGAATTTTACCATCAGCAACAGAAACTGGAAAAGCAGCTGTAGCTAAGATTATCTTCTGAAGCTGAGGTACAAATGTTGTGTTTGTGGTTTCTAAATTTCTTTTCGATATGTCTCTAGAGGATAGCTAAAAGATTTCATACGTTTCTAAGAAATTTACTGAGTGCTTATGAGAAGTCTGTTAACAATCTTGGTTCTTCTTCATAGCTGCAACGAATCCCTCTGACATGCTGGATACCAACATTTTGGTCATATCCAGACTCATGATGAGCCTTTCTTGTCTTCTTAGTGTTCAGGGTTGATTACACCACATTACAATTTGTTGTTGTCTGTTTTCAGAACTGATGTTCTCAACGGGATTACGATCTGAGGAGTTGGGTAGTTGTGTCTTCGTCATCATTTTGCCGTGTGATTCTTGATAAGAGATGTTCTGATCCTACGTGAGAGGAAAAAGACCGCTTTCTGAGACGAGAAGCAAACACACAAATTGTGTCAGAAGCTGCACAAAACGGGACTCACGGCAGCTTTGTTTTTTTTTTTGTTTTTTTTTGTCCATATCTAGATAAATTATTTTCCAAATGAGTAAGGATTCATTACACAACATATCTTTACACCAGTTCATTCTTGTAGCTTCTGAATAACAGATCATCTTCACTTGACTGTGAATGCTAAGTGTATCGTACACACCTTGTGCCACATTATCAAAACACATCTGCACCGATGGCCGCACCGTTCTGTAGTAGCCATCAGGAGCAAACTGCTCATGTTTTCTAGGCGTTTGTTTCTTCCCCCTGTTTG
Source organism: Poecilia latipinna (assembly GCF_001443285.1). Classification (NCBI taxonomy): domain Eukaryota; kingdom Metazoa; phylum Chordata; class Actinopteri; order Cyprinodontiformes; family Poeciliidae; genus Poecilia; species Poecilia latipinna. The sequence continues at coordinate 100,019 of NW_015113172.1, read as the reverse complement.
GTAAAATCAGACGCAACTTAAAAATCATCCAAACATGAATCTCTCCTCAACAATCATCTTCAGAACAATGAGAAAACAGCATGTTGAACTGAGTCAAACATACTTTATTCTATATATGATACATTTCAACGGATTATTTCTTATAAAAAATTTAAAAAAAAAAAGCCTGAGCAGAAACTTTATTAGCCAGCATTAAGTTTGACCACCTTTTACCTCCAGAACTGCCTTCCTTCACAATTTCGAGAAGACGTCAGAAACATCGTTCAGAGATTTCAGTCCTGATTGACATCATAGCAACACTCAGTTGCTCCAGTTGTGTTGGCTGAACATTCATAATGCAAATCTCCTGTTCCAACGCACCTCAACACCGGGTTGTGATCTGGCTACTGACGAAGCATCCATCAACCAACCTGCCCGTTCTCTTCTGATATCAATATTTCTATACTACTGCTGCCGACTAGTCACTGTGATTTCTGTAAAGCAGATAGCAGATGATTGAGTCTGAGAATCCCAGTAGATCAGCAGGTTTTGAATAGTCCAACTAGTTTGGCATCAAAAACCATGCCATGTTCAAAATCCACTTTCCTCTCTGTAAACTTCTTCACAACACCTACACACCTAAACGCATCGAATTGTTGCCGTTTGATTGGCTTATTTCAAATCTGAGCTATCAAGCAATTGAGAAGCAGTATTATTTAGTTAACAATCTGATGGAGGTAATATTTTTACAACGTTCCCTAAAGATGCAAAGCTCTGATATGTGCTCACATTTCGCCTCGTCCTTTTGAACGCCGCATGGACATTTCTGAACCCAATCTGACGTGGAAGTTCTGCATGTATTCGTTTTCATGTTCTCAGGCGATTCACTGCCAGATTAATCGGAGCCTTTGTTCCCGTCCACTGCAGCAGAGTCCAGGCTCTGCAGCCGCCTCTGGAGCAATGCTTTTGCCAGGCTGCCGTCCCGGTAATGCGAAGCTGGCATGAAGGCGAGGAGGAGACTTGGATGAGGTAAAAACTGCCAGCAACACATCAACTGCTGCTCATTCATTTTAGATGAGAAAGCCAATGCGGTGTAGGATAGAGTGTGGGTTTCTGTTTGAGAGGGGCTGATGCCAGCTGGTTTACAATGAGGAGGAAGACAAACCTCATGAATAGGACAGCAACCGAGGAATTGCGATTAAAAAAAAAAAAAAAAACAGGCCCGAAGAGAAAAAGAAAGCGACGAGTTGCAGACAAAAGACGGCGTGAGGTTACGTAGCTTCCATCAGTCGTCCATTGTCTTCCAAGAACTGCAGCAGCAGCAGCTGGATCAGATTTCTCTCGGCTCAAACAAAGAACTTTGGATATTTGAATCCCGAGTCATTGTGGAAGTTAAATTTCCCTAGGTAAATGTTTGACAGAGAAAATTGATATTGAGCACAATATTATTCTTTACCGATCACAAGGCGTTTCCAAACGCTGGTATCTGTGAGATCTGCAGTGCAACTGAAGATGACAGGACTGTTTCTGCACAAAACGCAAAGCTGAAAAGTGGGTTTTCTCTTTTCAAAGACAATCAAATCTCTACACAATCTGCATGCACAGTGAGACTGAAGACAGTTTAAGCATGTGTAAAAATTAACATTTTCCTGATTGATAGAGGGTAAAACACCAGGATAACAGAATAAATTGTTTAGACCCCCGCTGTCACGTCTCCCTTAAATCTGCTTAAAAATAGTGTTTGATTGCCAGACTGGCAGCTTCAGAAGTGAGTTTGACTTGGAGGAAACAGCCTTGATTTTTCTGAATAAATCAACCTTTAGTGCCTGCTTTATTATCTTAATTTAATTCAAGATCGTTTTTAAAATAAGGGATCATTTTAGGCAGCTAAAATTGGCCAAATGTAGCACAGAGGGAAGCTGTTTCAATGTAAAATCTCCCCATTGCAAAGACTGGTAGGGAAGGACAATTTTATTTCATATCATATATGTCGGTTATTTAAAGTGCCATCTGAAATATAAAGGATGTAAAAGTCATTTAGCCTTAAAGCAATGTCCTAAAGTGATGTCGGCGTACTTGTTTATTCAAGTTCCAATGTGCAACTTCAGTAAATGGAAATTTCCTTTGTGGATATGAAAACCAGAAATGGCAATAACAGCTAACAGGAAAACGATATGCATATCTAACATTATGCCTCCCAGTTGCTTTGCGGTCCGAGAAGAAATTCACTCGGAACTCCAAATAGATTGTTATGAAAGCCGACTGCATGCAGGCTTACTTAAATAGCCACAGCCATGTTTGCACGTCTATATGACTCTCAAAATGTGAGTTGATACAAAAGCTGGACATGTTGCCTAGCAAAAGTATTCACATTCCAGAGTTTATCTCCAACTTCAGTGTGATTTATCAGCATTTTATGGGATAAATCCACAAAATAGAGCATCAAACTTTTTTTATAAGTAAGACTTTTTTTTAAAAAGAGTGGATTGAATTTGTCAGAATGAGTCAGTATGTTTTTGAACTACCTTGTAGTGCAAGTATCTAATCTCTGCTGCCTTTGCATATTGACTTGTGACAAACTGCAAAAGGGACTTCTTATGGATTTATCTTTCTATTTCCTATAAAGGCTTGATTTGTAAAGTACAAAAAAAACCTTAAACCCAAATGTTTTCACTTCACAATGACATACATTTGTGCCTGTAATGTAACAAAATGTGAGAAAGCTCAAGGGGTATGGATACCTTTGCATGTTACTGTGTTTCCCACTGACTCAGGTGCATATTTGACTTTGCAGCATTCCCAATGAGCTGCAAATACACCAGAACTACGATCAGACCTGGAGGCAAAACATCTATCATGAGAACCCATCAGAAACATAGAGAGAGCTAAAAAGGAAGCTATGTTTTATGCAAGTAAAGATAAAATGTTAACAAGTATAGGTATTAGGTAATTCAGGAATTTTTCGACATTCGTAACTCTAAGAATCAACACCTTCGCTGTGAGACGCAGGAGATCATGGCACAGTGGTTACACACAGATGAACAAAATGACAACATTTCATATTAACATGCTGCACATGCCGTGAGCCATAATTTCATAGGAATTACCGACAGTCTGATGCTTTCTAAACAGAAAAGCGACAAGTGGTGTTGAAAATCCCTGCAGAGTAAAAAAGGCCTGATTTCTAAATGCCTTGATGGCCCTTTTTAGGAAACCAATTTACACAGTGGAGACATTAGATGACCAAAAGTATCAACCAACCACTCTGACACAGATTACTGACTTTTGAGTTTGTTACGTCACTGAGAGAACAACGCTCGTTTACACATTCATCCAAAATCCACAAATAAATACAACACTGAAACGATTAAAGCAATAAAAGAGAGACGAATATTGAAATGAGAAGAAGAAAGAAATGTGATAGGACAAAATTAACTAAGAGGAAATTAAATGAACCAGGAGAACAAGGCACAGTTAAAACAAAACTGGTATTCAAAAGCTGAGGGTTTGATAAAATAATAATAATTTACAAAGATTACAAATCAGAAAGACTTGAGTGGTCACGGTAAAGCTTAGCCTATCTGAAAATGTTGATTTTGGCTTTCTAAGATTGAGCTTTAAAAAGAAAAAATACCTTGGACTTATATCATCTGAATTTTGTGAATTCAGTTTCTAGTTTAGGCGGCTGCACAGTGGCGCAGTTGGTAGAGCTGTTGCCTTGCAGCAAGAAAGTTCGATTCCCTGCCCCGGTCATTCTGCATGGAGTTTGCATGTTCTTCGTGTGCATGCGTGGGTTTTCTCCGGGTACTCCGGCCTTTCCAAATTGTCCCTAGGTGTGAGTGTGTGTGTGCATGGTTGTTTGTTCTGTGTGTCTCTGTGTTGCCCTGTGACAGACTGGCAACCTGTCCAGGGTGACCCCGCCTCTCGCCTGGAACGAGAGAGGCGTCCGGGGGGGGGGGGCACCCAACCCCCCCCCGCCCCCAAAGGGGGAAGGGGGGGAAGAAAA
>NW_015113172.1:84300-92913 GCF_001443285.1 Poecilia latipinna | reverse complement strand
CTCCAGGGTGAACCCCACCTCTCGCTCGGAACATTAGTTGGAGATAGGCACCAGCAACCCTCCCGACCCCACTAAGGGACAAGGGTGTAAAGAAAATGGATGGATGGATGGATGGATGGATGGATGGATGGATGGATGGATGGATGGATGGATGGATGGATGGATGGATGGATGGATGGATGGTTTCTAGTTTATTCCTGATATTTACATTCACTCTGTTTGCTTAGTGCTCACTTATATTTAGGTAGTCTTCCAGTTTCTTGACTTTCATTAAATGTCATTCCCAAACTAATCTCTTCAACTTACTCCAGCTCCATACTTTCATCCACAGTAGCATCATATCAGTTGTAATCATTCATTTGTTTGTCATCCCTTTAATCACCTTTTGGGAATTCAAGCTATCCCTTTTCAGAAAGTGTTTAATTTTAACCCTGAAGCTTATTTTTCAAAGACTTTTGTCACTATTACATATCTGCCTTTAGATAAATAACATCAAGTGTCACAATGCATCTAAGAACACAATTTGATTTGCAACTAAATCGGTATGCCAATGTTTTTTTTTAGATGTCTAAACATTGTTTGATTTGAGCTGCACAATTGCTACAGATTTTAGTGCTGCTCAAATATTGAAGCAGATGCCTGATAAAAACATTTCTTAAAATCATGCAACATTATGACATTATGATGCAGAATCTCAGTCTCCATGAGTAAAGATTCCCTCACCTCAGCATGTCAAACTCTTAATGTGGCTCCAAAAGAAGGGCCGCTTAGCTCCAGTTGGGTGCACACACAAACTTAGATAGCACAAGACCATGAGGCTGTTATTTAGTGTAACCTGGCATTGTGAAACACTGTGACAGCCCCTACAGGTTCTCTTGTAAATTAAGCTTATGATAACCATAAACATGTCGACTCCTTGCAACAGTGACTGACAGATTGTAGAGTCTGATCAATGCTAAGACATTTTGACATCCTACTACTCCTGTAAACTGAAACAAAAGGATAAATTACATCAAAAGGGAGAATATTTTTGGTGACTTTTATTCTTTTAGCAAACATTAATGATGCAATCTATCAGTGCTGATGACAAAATTCAATCTAATCAGGGTTATAGACTAGCCTTCCTCAGCACTGGTCTATCATGTCTGGCTTTATCCCAACAGGTTTCTTCATGTTTGGAGCCGTGCCTCTCTGAGAGTCATGTCCTCCCACTTTTCTTTTCTTTTTTTACCCACAAACAACATCAGTCAAACAAATGAAAGGTCTTTCATGCATGCAAACGAAATGAGCCATGTGAAACTCCCACTTGAGCACACACACCTGCCTGCACATATGTGACAATGCAAATGTGCTCACACACCCCAAAATCATCTGTGCACACTCACAAGTGCACTCTCTAACTAATTTCCCCTCTCAGAAAAATCCCCCCAAAGGAATGCAGGAAATACAAGTTTTGAGCTTGTTTTTCTTCCTACAGCAGGCCCTTTTCCGTCAAGTGCATCCAAAGAAAATAAAGTTGTTGTTTTTTCCAGGAAGGATTCATTTGGGTGAAAACAGATTGTTAACATTTCGTTCGTGTAGTAATGAAAATGTGAAATCTAAATAGAAAATGTGAATCCAGAATTTTTTATCAGAAAGGTGAAAATGGTTCATGGCTGTGCGTTCTGCTATCTCAACGCTCATTTTTGTGCGGCGGCTTTCGTTTCGTTTTGCTTTTTTGCACGCTCGCTGGTATTTGGTATTTGACGGCTAAATGAAAAACAAAGCACAAACAGATGAAGCACGTCTGAACATGGTGTGAGCCAGTGTGTGTTTCCAGGACGGAAATGTGCAGACTCCTACAAAGGCTTTTTACAGCTGAACTCAACAGAAGCTGTGTCAACATCAGAAAAAAAAAAAAAAAAAAAACACGAATTCACAGTTTTCATATGGTTTTCCTCTTACAAGTATCTTCTGCCTTTGCATTTTTTATTTAATTGATATAATCGAACCGATTGTAGCGTCTAAGTTCAGTGGAGTAAAAGAAGCTTCAAAATATTATTTAATGTGAAAAAAAAAAAAAACATAAAAATGTGTTCAAACCAACCCAGCTTCCATGTGGTTCGGAAAATCATGAAAACAACAAATCGTGAGATAACAATGTTTATCACATTTATATCGGAAAGAAGAGCTCAATTTTACAAGCAAACCTGTTTACTGCCTGGTTTATAGAAGCAAGGAAACACTCCAGTAAAACCTGTCTGACTGTCATGATCCGGAGGTGTTTGGGTTTTGTTTTGGTTTTTGTTTTGTGTTTTGATAATTATCTTGTTGTTTAATTTTGTTCAACAAGTGTTCAGTTCTCTGTATTCATTGTGTTGCAACTTGGGTTCATTGTATCCATTTAGTTTATTCTTTTTATTCTGTTTCTTTTACTTTTTGATTATTTTTTCTTAGATTAATATCAGGCCTCTTCTTTTTTCTTGTTTGAAGTTTTTTTTTTTTTTTTTTTTTTTTTAATTAATTTTAGTTCAACTCCCTCGGTGTTAATTACCTTCCTTTTCTTAGTTTCCCTGCTTTCTTTCAGTCAGAGCTGTGCTACATTTCTTTTTCTGATTATTTGATCTAATTCCAACAACATTTTCCATCCCTGCCTCAAGATTTGTGCTCCTTTGCTGGATTCAAGTGCCGAGAATGATTGCTGCAAAACAGTAATTCAATTATGATGATTCAGTAGATTGTAAAAACTTCCAGCTGGACAAAAAGTGTGATTCTTCTGAATACAAAGTTAAACTTGCACAACAGCAGAAAAAAATGGGAAAATGAACTAAAGAAAAGAAAGAAAGCAGAGCTAAATCTGCCCTCGACTTACAAACACTGAGCTGTTCATATGTTTTTATAATTTTATAAATCATTTTGTTGTTTTTCTGTTTTGCTGATATGTCAGAAAATTATGTCCAGATTTGATACAAGTTAAATATGTACAGCACATATTTACAGTGTTGTTATCTGATGTTCTTGATTAAGATCTTTCTCAGGTGTGGACTGGGAATAGAAAAGTCTCTTATTTTGAATGAATAATTTATTCCTGTTGGTGAACATTCCTTGGAGTTGCTGGCCTACCAAAATTACTCCAAGAGTGCACAGACAGCTCATCCAGTAGGCCACAAAGCCATCCAGTTCATCATTTAAAGTCCTGCTGTTAGATGTCACAATGTTCAAGATTCAACAATAATCTGAACAAAAAGGACAAGAAAATGGACTAAACATCTCACATTTGTCAAAAAAAAAACAAAAAAAAACCCAAACATATTGATGATCCCTGGGACTTTCTCAAAGAAATATAACGTGGACTTACAAGACATAGTTAAGGTGGTGTGATGGTCTTGGGCCGCTTGGTTGCTTTAGGCGCATAACTTTGGATAACTAAAGGAGTGATGAGTTCTGCTCTCTGAAAATCCTAAAGGAGAACAAGATGGACGACGAACAAGTAATTATTAGCAAGTGCCAGGGCACTTGTTTGTGTTTGCTCCCTTAAAAATCTCATTTTATTCTCACAACGCAAACTGCGCCGGTGCAATATGCTTTAAACACATTTGTGCGCATTCGACACAAAGCGTTGGCTTCCTCGTGGGAGCCATTGAGACAGGGCATGATGCATGACTCGAAGCATTTAGAAACTCTAAGAAAATATCCATCTAAACAGGATCATTATGCAAAGGCAACAGTAAACTGGTTCTGATGATGAACAGACTGTCATAAGTCTATACCGGAGCCAGAGGGCAACACGCTCCATATGTGACATCCATCTTCTTTAAGTAACACTGCTCAAAGTGGCACCGCCCATGGTGGGAGCAAAACACACACACACACACACACACACACACACACACACACACACACACACACACACACACACACAGAAGTTAACACTTGCAAACAGAGAGTATTAATATTCTGTGTCACTGCTTGACAAATGCATGCACACTCTCCCCAAAAATTTCTCTGTATTTAATACAAGCGCGTAATGCTGGGGGGCATGGGGGGAGGGTTGGGTGGGGAGCACAAGTCATAATCATGGGTGTGTTTAACAGCAGTGTGACTGGCAGATGCAGCTTCACTGTAAGCAAAGCCCATGTAAATGAGCAGGTTGAATTATTCAGGGCTCGCGCACTCCGTCTGCCCTCGCCCGCTCAGATCCAATCACGCTGGGATAATCGCGGCGGGGGGAAAAAAAATAATGTTTTCTGTCGAGGTGGAAAACCAAGACTGAGCCAAGCTGGGATTTTGTAATTTACCTCACTTGTGAGGTCATGAAAACTTACTTGTGGTGTCCAAAGGGAGTTGGAAAACCTAGAGGATGATCTGCTGGTTAGTGGCAGTAATATTTGTTGCCAGCCTCGGGTGAAGATGAGTAAAAAGCCTTCGTGTAAATGTATCTTCTACTGCTGTAGCACAATCTTACACTCAAAATTCCTGATAAATTAAATGATAAACTATTTACTGGTTTTGCTGCATTTTTTTTTCTTTTTACTTTACCTCAAAACCAATAGAAGATGACTATTCGACTGTGATATTTTATTATTTTGGAGCATAAAAAGACAGAGGGATCTTTGACAGTTCCTTGCTGCATGATTTCCCTGAGTCCTGAATCATTTTTCTTGCTCTCTTGTCTTTTATTCAAAACAAAAGCTTCTCACCTACACATAAAATTGAGTTGACCGTGGAAGAAGATTGTATGTGTTGTCTGATGAACCATTTAAGGCCATACATTTCTGGTCACTATCCCCTTGAGGAACAATTGATGATCCATTTCTAGCTTACCGACCCAATCCACTGATTAATCTCCTGGTTTTTTGGGGACTTTGGTTCTTTTGAAACATCATGAAACTTTGTGGCTTCTGTCGAAGCAAAATCTCTGGCATGGGAGGCATTTGGATGGGCTATGGAGAAAGACTTGTGCTTGGCCCATAAGGGATTTTGGAAAAACTATTCTTTGGATCCAATCCAGTCATCATCAGTGACAAAAGTCGCTGAAGATAAATGTGCCACGCACCAAGGGTGGACCAGAGAGTACATTACTCAGAGTGTGTGGGAAAGCTTACAGTATGGTGCTGGAAATGAGGCTTAAACTGATTCAAGAGGAGCAGTGTGGCATTCACTGACTGGTGAACAGTGAATCAGATTTTAGCTGCTTTGTCAAGTGTTTTTTATTATTATTTTACTGACTAAATATAAAAACATTAATGATTGTTTTTTCTGAATTTTTTTTCTTCAACATTTCTTCAATAAAAACTACAATTATTTGAAACATTTTTATGTTTGAACGTAACACCGACTTATATCAGAACATGTCACGTCTATTCATGGAGCAGACAGGATTTTGTTGAGACAAACCACAGTTTTAAACAGAGTTCTTAATATAATTTATGTCTCCGTGTTGATTGAAAAGTATTTCTGTTTCACATGCACACGTGGATATCAATCGTAATGTAATCCTAAGGTAAAGGTTAGTGTCTTTGCACAATATTTCACTGCACCGGTTTATCTGATTCCCTTTAAACAAGGTGACCTTGCTGCAGCCATTGTGTCTTAAGTTCTGTACGAATTACGTTATTAAACATAATAAAGTCTCCGGGTCTAAAATGACAGCTTTTCAAATAAACACTAAGAGCCGCACACTCTTTTTCTCAGGGTTTTCAAGACATCTGTTGAATACCTAATCAGCATGTTGATTGTGGACGTAATCTTTCAAGGACGGTTTAATAATGCAGATGTTTTAGTATTATTGCGCCACAAAGACAATAATTAGGGAAGTTTCCTGCCTGTTGGTTATGGCCAACTGGAAGTAGCTCCAGCCTTGACAGGTAATAGCAAATATAGTTATATTAGGCATAAATTTGGGTGAGAAATAACTACTTTTCCAAATGTAACTTTGCACCACAACGTGACAATTAAAGTAAGATGTTGCAGCAGTTTAAAAATCTTCCATTTAGGAATCAGTTTTTATGCAGTCTGTAAACATTTGATTGCCGATATAAAACAGAAACACACCCGCTCTCTCTGCATGTGCTGCTCAAGTTACAAGTGCACATTTTTTTTGCATGATTGTTACACCTCCCAGTGATTGAACAGTGACCAAACAAACCAACTAATCAAAAGGAGAGGCAGCTTAGAGCCGCGAGGAATTACAGGTTCTGTTAGGGCTTTAACCGCAATGCCTCGCAAACATACCTGCACCCTTTGAACTTTCTTCCTTACAACAAAACCATGATTTATTTGGATTTATAGCAGATCAACACAAAGTAGTGTATGTTTTTTATAAATAAAAACCCAAACATAAGTTTTTTTGATTTGAATTGTGTACTTGTTTTTGATCCCTTAATGAGACTGAATGTTAGCAATTCCCTTCAAAAGTCATTTAGCAAAAAAAAGGATCCACCATGGGCCATCCACCTGAGCTTTGATGCAGGTCAGCAACAGCTAAGGAACATCACAAAGATAAGCAAGAGGATGTCTGGGATCTCTGGGGGAGTTGCCGACAGCCACAGCTCAGGTGGAAGAAGGAGTTGACAGGACAACCATTGGTTTTGCACGCCACAGAGCCGGCCTTCACGAAGAGTCGTTGTGCCATGTGAAGCCAGAGATATATACAGGTTCCCCTACAGAATGTGTTGGTTTATACACTGAAAACTGGAAGAATAAAAGAAAGAATAGAGAGATTATCCACATGGCTAATGTAGATAGCCTGCAAATCTCTCCTTACTGTGCTACTTTAAAACAAATGTCATCGTTTTGCTTCTTCGGCACATAATCTGAGCTGTTGTTTTTGCTGTCTGCTGTCTTTTGCACCACCCTCTTACTTCTGTCTGAGACTATAATTGTCCAGCACGCACAGACCACTCGGACGTAGACATACCAAACCCTCTAACAGACCCTAATCGGTGAAACTCACACTTTGGAATCAACACTCAAGTTGTCTAGTAAGTGTGTATTAGGCTTTAGAAATTCCCATAACCCGTCCGAGGTCATATTGAGGACAACCGATAAACAGGACACAACAAACACGTGGAAGAATGTGTTCTGGTCCGAGGAGCCAAAAATTTCTATTTTGAGCCTCTGTGTGGGAACACTAGAGATGCATAATCATTGTGAAACCTGGTTGTGGCAGCACCATGTTGTAAGGATGCTTCTCTTTGGCAGAGACAGGCAGGATGGTTGGAGTTGCTGGTACTGTGGGCGGAGCTAAGTACAGGAAAATGAAGGAAGTAAACCTTGATAAAGGCTGCAAAACACTTGAAAGTGAAGAAGAGGTTTTCCTTCCCGCAGCACAACGACCCTGGAGATGAAAGCTACAGTAGAAATGACGCATATTGATGAACAGAATGAGCTAAACTTTAATCCCAAGTCTCATGTTCACAGACACTGCCCATGTAATACCACAGAGGTTGTAGTATTTTTCAAAGAACGTGCTCAAGATGGGCAAATCTGGAGACAAACCTCAGAAGATTTGCGATAATTGCATTCACTCTGACATATTTTCTGATTAATTTGAGTAATAATTAAATGTATTAATGTTGTGTTTTTCACTTGTGAAAACCACAAAGTTATTTGCACATCGTGATTTTTGTGTTACCTAACCAGTTGGGGGACGCTGAAGTAATTCGTTTACAATGTTATTGTAGAGCCAGTGAAAGTGTTGCAGTGATATTGATGGATCCATAAAGAGGGAACACCTGGCCCAACTAAAAATCATCCACTGAGCATAAATTTAACTGCAATGGCCAACTGGGAAACCGCAGAAACTAAAACATCACAGAAAACACACAGACTGACAGTCTGGATGAACACACAAACAAAATTAAACCCAAAACACACCCTAACCAGTTTCTAATCTAAACCACCACAAGAAAAGCCCAACCGCTGCTTTCACAGCCCCAAACATGCTGATTGGGCTGATCTCACCGCTGATTTGAGTTTCACCTCAAGATCTGAGGTCTGGCTGCTCAGCCAAAAACACACGCACAGGATTCATTATCACAGTACAGATCCGCTACGCCGTGTGTGAAACTCTTGATAACGCCCAGCGTAGACTTAACACGCCTTAACTACCGCACGTCTACAGCCTTCTTCGCCAATCAGCATCCTGCGGGACTCACATTAACATGCCAGACTAATTGATCGGTCAAACTGAACAGCAGCAGCAGCAGCAGGACCGCTCATTGACCAGCAGCGGGAGCAGCGCGGAGAGGAGCAGCCGCAGCTGTTGATCTCATGGTTGTCAGGCAGCTCGACTGTGCTGTTGACGTGAGAAGCGTTTTATCGTCATCGAAATAGAAAGTAAAAGTTTGGGGGGGAAAATACGGTACATTTTTGTTATCTTAAGTTTCTTTTTTAATACACAGCAAGAGTGCGTACTTCTTAAGATTATTTTTCTACTGAATCCTAACACAACACAGTCATCCTCATTCAGTTAGAATATTGTTGAAAAGCTTATTTATAGTCACTCATTTCTCTCACCGACGCACATTAAACAGATTAATTGCACATAGTCTGATATTTGTTTGCTTTTTTTTTTTTTTTTTTTTTTTTTTTTTTTTTTTTTTGGATTTTTTTTTTTTTTTTTTTTTTTTT